>NW_026082142.1:0-1034 GCF_006386435.1 Epinephelus moara | reverse complement strand
TGAAGCGTAAATGGTTTGATATGAAACTGGAGGCAGAGAAACGCATAAGCACACACACAAAAAAATACAGCGGTCATCAAACAAACAGAAGATTCATTTGTGGGGTTTTGAATGAAGTGGGAACGGGAAACCAGAGATGTTTTGTGCGTAATGGATAAACTCTAAATCAGTGATGGCTGTCGGAATGTAGAGCTATTTAACATTTATTTTAACAAATGATACGGATAACATATAGCCTACAGCAGTTTGTATGCATCGTCTTCAAATTATTTGAATCTCAATAGCCTAAAGCTCTGTTTAATACAACGTAAATTAAACATTTTTCAAATCAGATTTATTCATTCAAATGATAAAAAAGCCACAAAAAAAAACGTGTTGTCTCAAATAATTCTTTCAGCTGGCGTGTGCTCCTTTGTGGTTCCACCACCTGCTGCTCCTGCTGAGCCCAGGCACCGAGGCCGAAGAGGCTGTGATTCGGCTGTCCTTACGGATATTTTTATTATCATCATTCAACATGTAGAAAGAACGTGTAATCTATTGAGTCGATTTACATAGATAATTCACAATCGTGAACCTAATCTGGATCTTAAACCTGCTAATTGCCAACTAATTTAACTAAATGTGTTTTCACTAGCAAGGACCACACCACAACGATATGCAGTTTAAAGATTTAATAAGGATGTGATTGTCAGAAAATGGTTATGAATGGGGTGGTGATGAATGGGGGAGTGCAGATTGGCAGGTGAATGAACGGGATGGAGATGACGTCATCGGAGGGTCGGACTGGGTGAGGTGTAGATGTGGGCGGAGAGACTCAGTGTGGGGGTTCCGTCTCGAGTTCTGATGAGCCCATGCTGTTAGGAAGCCCCCAAAAGAGTCTGATTAAGTGAGGCTTAGTCTGTCGTGCGCTAGACAGAGATCATCGAGGTTATTGTGGATGTAGGTTTGATATGCTTGTGAAGACCAGCGGCCGAGGACCTGAATGACTTGGTCTAAAATTCCTGATCTGGCGGCTGAGGAGGCGGCGCCGATGC
>NW_026082141.1:0-1642 GCF_006386435.1 Epinephelus moara | reverse complement strand
GAGGAAAATATGCACTTATTCTTTTAGATGAAGTCTGTTTACTACCTGACATCTTCAGGGCAAGTTGTTTACTCTGAAAGAAAAAGATAAAATGTCAGCAGCAGTTTACAACCATAGTGTGTCTGTGGAAACTGCCAAAATAATAGTAAAAAATAAAGCTTAAGCAATTTACATTTCATGTTCTAATACAGATAAAAGGGTATTTGTTCATCAATGCTCAACCAGCATAACTGTTTTAACAAAGTTAATGAAAATGCAAATCACATTTCAATATCTTGTACTGAATGAAAACAGTCAATCAAAAAATCTAAATTACTGATACATACAGCACCATTTGTGTATGTGTTGTAAAATACTAATCATACCTTACCTGAATGAGGTTGCTTATAGGAGATGGTTTAAGTTGTGTGTGCTCAGTTTAACTGCTGGACTGCATCTGTTGGAGGGGACTTTCATACCAGACTGCAAAAGTGAAAAGTGAAAGTCTGAAAGTAACTGTCAACGGCTCAGGAAAAAAACATGGCACAGAAAGAAGAAAACTGAAGTGTTTCATCCACTTCCACATCCACAGCACATAGAGATTAAAAAACAAAAAATTATTAAACATGCAGCAAAACATGGAAAAAAAACTTTGTGATTGGCTTCTCAGTTAACTTATGAATATAATGATAACACACTTATTTAGAACAGAGTCATATTGAGGAGGAGGCGGTTTGATGGTCATGTTTTTCCTCCACAGAAACACACGGACAAAATGTCAAAACATCTAACGTAAGACGAATTCAACTATTTGTTGTATTTTTAAAAAGGAAACCACACAGGACAGACTTGAACAAATTAAGTTCACAGGGCAGTGAGGACTCTTAGTTTCAGTCCTAAGTCTGTAAATTCCCCGTTTTAAAACAATATTTTTGGTTTCAGTCAAAAATACATACATTTCCCCCAAACAAACGGATGTATTCTATATAATGTTTTGTTATTTCTAATTTTTTATTAGTTATTCAGCTTCTTTTCTTCCCTTTCACCCAGGAAAAAAATCAAAACTGTCTTGTGTCGTTTTCTTTTATAAAATTAAAACCAATAGTTGAATTGTTTTAAAAGGTTTTCTGCATCTGTGTGTGTCTGTGGGGGATGATGTTGCCATCAAACCTCTTCATCCTCCTCCTCAAGTGAAGGTTTTTTTAATTATTTTTTTACTTTTGCTTACAGTACAGTCATCAGTTCATGTAAGACTTATTGTACCTCTTGGACTTACATTAATATGTCTAAATATCTTCCTCAGTGGAAAAAAACTAGCTGCATTTAAGTGTTTAAACAAGTAGGAAGACCAACAGAAATGCGTGTATCGCCATCAAACAGTGTGGAAGAAAGGTTTCTCCACTGTTAAGAGATGAACGCATTTTCCCCACAGGCCACCATCATAAAAGAAACGTCTGTAAAACTGTTGGCAGGACACTAGGGATGCACCGATCCACATTTTTTCACTTCCGATCCAATCCCGATAACTGAATTTGGATATGTGCCGATACCAATACTATTCCGATACCAGAGCTCTGTTTGCTTTAATATTATTATCAGTGTTTCCCATTAATTAACGAAACTATGGCAGCCCGCCATAGTTTAATTTGACCCGCCACAGTTT
>NW_026082140.1:0-1221 GCF_006386435.1 Epinephelus moara | reverse complement strand
AGGAGATCAATCAGAAGGAGCAAACTTAATCGACCGGGGTGAGGCAGGGAACCAGAGTCCAGGTAATCAGGCATAGAGCGATGTTACCCTCCGACACAGGGAGTAATAAAGGGAGGAGAGGAATGCCCCCACTGCAGAACCAGAGAACGAACCTCATCTGGCACAAAAAGACGGTTATTAGGGCAAGTGCTGGGAGATGGGTGGGTATTAAGAGAGTCTCTTACCTTCTGCTCCACCTCCCAGGCAACCACACCAACTACCATTCTGCTCCACCTCCCAGGCAACCACACCAACTACCAAGGATCGGGGCAGAATCTCCACAGGTTGTAGAGGATGGTCCTCAGCTTGGTAGACACGAGATACAGTGTCTGGTTTCATGTTCTTAGATCCTGGACGGTAAGAGAGTGAGAAATCAAACCGGTTAAAGAACAGTGCCCACCTGGCTTGCCTGGGACTCAGTCGTTTAGCTGACTGGAGGTACTCGAGGTTCTTGTGGTCGGTCCAGACGATGAACGGCAGTTTAGCTCCCTCCAACCAGTGCCTCCACTCCTCCAACGCCATTTTGACGGCCAACAGCTCCCGGTTCCCTGTGTCATAATTGTGTTCTGCGGGGGATAGCTCACGAGAAAAGAAGGCACAGGGATGGAGTTTATGATCGACAGCAGATTTCTGAGAGAGTATTGCCCTCACACCCAAATCTGAGGCATCAACCTGCACCACAAACTGACGGGATGGGTCAGGCAAGTTGAGAATAGGAGAGGAGGTGAAACGTCTCTTTAACTCACCAAAGGCCTTGTCTGCTGCAGATGACTAAAGGAAAGGAGAGCTTGGAGAGGTCAGCACAGTGAGAGGAGCAGCCAACATGCTGTGGTCACGGATGAATCTTCTGTAGAAGTTGGCAAACCCCAAAACTGTTGCAACTTCTTCCTGGAGGTCGGAACTGGCCACTCGACGTCTGCCTGAACCTTGGCTGGATCCATCTGCATGCACATATGAGATAGTTTACTGCACCCAAAAAATGCGCCAGGGCACAACAGAAACACATCCACCCTCCAAACCTGCGACATTTCACAGATATCAGGCAACTGACAGGTGTAATTGAGCTCAGCTGGAACCTCATCAAGGGATGCTCCACCCGCTACTCTACATAAAGGGGTTGCCAGTTTATACCTGGTGTTTTGTGTGATTCTGAGTGTAGATTAATAAAGTCCATAAATCTGT
>NW_026082139.1:0-2719 GCF_006386435.1 Epinephelus moara | reverse complement strand
CTTTTCGGGTTCCTTCTCTCTGATGTTGTTGTCTAGAGGCCAACTCAAAGCCAAATGCACAAGGTGCCATCAAAAACAGCCCTGAATCAAATGCAGTATATACCAAGGTGATGCACTGTCCAATAGAGGGAAGACGATCAGAACCGAGCAGAGCATGTGAGCGGAGTGGAGTGGGTGAAAATTTCCGCTCCTCGCTCGCAGACCTGTGACTTTGCACCGCTCGTCCGCTCCGCTTGGTTCTGCGCATTCTTCGCTCTGCTCCGGTCCACTCCATCATAAATTTTATCCCACTCCACTCGCTCACCGCTCCGCTCAAAAAAACTGCGTCGTACTACCCTAACCTGTAATCTTCTATTCACAAATAAAACATGAGCTTAGTAGATTCGATTCTGTCTTTCCCCAGGCTACGTAATTTCATTTCATTAAAAAAATACCACAACCCAACTCAACTAAGACATAAAGGTAATATTTCGTTTTTAAGCCAACAAAAACAGTGAGACCATAGGTTATTAATTTTAAACGTTTTATTTTTAAACCAAGAGAGACAAAACTGAGAAAACTGAGCAGAACTAGAGCTCCCAAAATTGTCGTCAATCTTCTAAAAGACCCGAGCAGCCAGAATCACAAATATCTAGAAATTATTTCTCTCAGACTATGCCTGTCCTACACCGTAATGAAAATACAAAGTCATCATAAAATTAAATTAATCAATAGGCATTGTTAACTCAAATATATAGGCTACAAAATGCAAGTCATCTCAGTTTTGAAACTAAATAAACTATTAGGCCAAGCCTATAATGTTGACTTGTAAATAAAATGGACTTGCCTTAAATAAATGATATGCCTATACTGCTTGCGCCATGCGTAATTGCGCATATTGTATAAAATTAAATTAGCTTACATTCACTGTCAAGTACAATTTAAAACAAAATAAAAAGAGGAGTCTCTTGTTTGCTATCTACAATACAGCTCTTTTGAGTTCACCTTCAAAAACACAAGTTTGGCCAAAGTCTGAGGCTTCAGACTCATGCGGTGGTTTCTGGATAGCAGGCCCGCAGCGGAGAACACCCTTTCGGCTCCTTGCAGAGCCGCTTGGGGTGCTGAACACTGTGCGAGCTACTTTAGCCAGGCGCGGGAAGGACCTGGAGTCTTCTTTCCAGAAGTCAGTAACATCTGCATCTGGGTTCTCTCTCAGGGAGTTGAGGTACTTTTCGACTTCACTTTTGGCATCTCCAGGTGCGCACTGCTGCTCACTGAAGTACGACCCGAACAGGCGAGCTCTTTTACTTAGTTCAGGCTCAGGATCCGGGGTGGCAGTGAGTGGGGTGTCAGTCACAGTTTGTGACACGGCAGAAGTGTTTTCCTCGGCTTCTTCGAAAAGGAGGTTGCGGATCTCTTTGAGTTTGTTGCAGACTGACTCATCTCGGATGACCCACTCTGTCTTGAAACAGGGATCTAACACAGGCTAAAATGATGCGTTTATCAGTGTAGTGCCTTCCGTAGCGAGTTAACACATTATTAGCCAGTGTTTCTGCAAAAGCAGAAATGCCCATGGGAAGTGCAGCGTTGGTAAGCAGGGATTTGATCTCACTGACAGCCGGAAGGATCATCCCTAGGTTCCCCAGCTCCTTCTGCATTTTGTCTGTGAGGTCCGCCATCGGTGCTAACACGCTGACAAGGTGCGCCAGCTGACACACTTCGTTTAGGGTGATGTTGGCGGCAGTAGATTTGATTTTGTTTTGCCATAACGGGTCTTTTTAGAACAACCGGAGGACCGACTGAATCATCTGCAGTTGGCTGCTCCATCGCGTTGTGCAAGCAGTCGTGGGGCGTACTCCCAATCGGTCGGTTTCGCACTCGCGAAGTGTCACATACCTTCTCATTCTCCTTTACTTAGTGGCTCATAGTCCATGTAAATCATTTTAAAAAGGGCTTCATCCAGCTCCCTTTTTCTTGCCGCTGTCACAGTTGGGCCTTTGCACGGAGTGAAGAAACGGCTTATTTCCCCACCTGTTTGTCTCTCTTTCTGTTGTTCCCGCTGCTGTGCCTCTCGCTCTATGAAATACAAATTTACGGAGGTCCAAATTAAATTAAACGAACATTACTACACGCATACAAAGCGTATTTTTAACTAGCATTAGCGACTAGCTCACCTTTTGATTTCGCAGCGTGTTCCTGTAGTAGACTGCCGTGTTTCCAAGAAACGTGTCTTTTTAGATTCCAAAACGACTCTTTACCTACTGAAACAACGTCGCCGCATTCTTTTTCTTGTTCCACATTATCACCATCTGTTAGTTTTACAGGAATGGTACACTTGTATGACTTCTCAGTTTCTTTTGTGAAGTACACAGTAAACTCCATAATTTTGAAAGAAAATAGTGGGTGTGCGCAGGTGCAAAGATCCACTCTGGGTGGTGCATGAGCTATCGGAGCGAAATTGGAGCGAGAGATAAGGCTCCGCTCCACCTTTTAAAAAAAAAATAGCCACTCCTCGCTCAACACAACATCCTTCCACTCCCTGCCCTGCTCACATGCTCTGGAACCGAGGGGGTTAATTTACCAGAGGGCAGCATTGCAGGTGTTCAGGACAGCTACAAGTATCTTGGGGTCCTGCAGGCAAATGGGAACCACAAGGAGGCCGCAAGGAAGTCAGCCAATGCCAAATATCTACACAGAGTAAGGCAGGTCCTGAGAAGTCAGCTGAATGGTCAGAACAAGG
>NW_026082138.1:0-2507 GCF_006386435.1 Epinephelus moara | reverse complement strand
AAATCTATGTATGCGGTATATAAGGAAAGTACATATCAAATTATGTTTTCCATACATGTTACATATAAGTTTTGCAGTTTTTCCTATATGTCTGTTTTAAAGACATATGCTTTACATATATGAACAAATACCATTATATATATGTTTTCTGTATGTAAAGTCAATATATTTTGCAGGGGAATTATGCTTTATTTATAAAGATTAAAGTTCCACTAATTGTTGCACACCTGAGTCATGTGGTGATCTAACCCCCCAATTCCAACCCCTGATGCTGAGTGCCAAGCAGGGAGGCAATGGGTCCCATTTTTGTAGTCTTTGGTATGACCCGGCCGGGGATCAAACCCACGACCTCCCAGTCTCGGGGCGGACACTCTATCACTAGGCCACTGAGCTGGCTTTATATAAGCTCATTATATGTCATTTAATAAATGCAGTCTATAAATGTTGTCTTTCAATACCTGTAATACTGAAAAAAATGGCTGTTAGGCAAATTTTTTATTCAACAAACTTTATTCGCAAAGCAAATTAGGCATAGTCACTTACTGTATATTGACTAATATTTACCACTGCTGAACAATAATCATTTCACATGGAACAGTGTGTTTGTTTTCAACAATCTGAGTACTGAAATTACACAACAAACAACAAACAGCAACAAAGCTCAATTTAAGGGGATGCTTTACTTTTGGCACGGAGCTCTGTGATCTTGGCATTGATTGTGATGCCAATGCTGGAGGGTTGGGTCCCTGGCCACCTCAAGAGTTGCATCTACAGTATATATAAACAAAAAATAGGGGAAATAAAATAACTTAGTAGAACTTAACCCTCTATGGTACGCATCATGATGCCAGTTGATAAAAAAAAATGTTTGGGATGTTTTTTTGTCATAAAATAGACCAAGTAAACATAATCAAGAGACATTTTCAAAAAATATTAATTTTTGTTGATGTTGCCATGCGGCAACACCGTGCGATAGTGGAAATTAATGAAAACAAGAGAGTTTTGTTTATAGTTGTAAAAACCTTTATTTAAAAACTCAGGTTATAGTCTCAACAGTCCCCAGTAGCATCAACAGTTAAAAATGCATCTCATATGAAAGTTAAAACCATTTAAAAAGATATTTTTCATCATTTCATTCAAATTTTTGTGCTATATCATTTGAATAATTGTTTTGATTTGATCTGAGTGTTTTGATGCTGCCATCTTTGCCTTACTGCTTGTGGAAATTGTTGAAGCAGTTCTTCTCAGCTGTGAGGCACAGGTAGGTCTCACACTTTGTGCACTGCACTCTGACAATACCCGTACAGCCTGGGTATTTGCACCGGGGTATTTGTGTGGGCCCTTCACCCACACTGCACTGTCACTGCACTTTCACCCTAACTGTCCTCCCTGTCCTCGCTATCTCCACTGTCCTCGCTGTCTCCACTGTCCTCGCTGTCTCCACTGTCCTCACTGTCTCCACTGTCCTCATTCTCTGGCTCATAGTCATAGTCATCATTCTCACTGTCTCCATCATCCTCACTCCTTGCTTGGTTGCAAGCTGCTCGTTTTCTTCATCACTAAATCCTAATTCACCCTCACTACCATCTACAGGGAGGGCTAGTTTGGCTTTCTTCTACGAGGAACCATAAAACACTGTTGCGTTCATTCTGTAAATGGAAGAATAAAGTGTCAAATATAATCATATGCAATGCGGAAAGGACTCACAAAGTGCATTATTATAGTAGACTCTAGAAGATCAGTGTATACCAATGTTGCTAATAACTTTAACTTTACTACACCTAACATTCAAATGTGTATCTGTCAAATTGATGGACCTGAAAAAAATAACTAAATGAGTCCACATGGTACAATATACTTTTGAACAATGTAGGCCTATAACCTAATCCAAAATGCTATCAACATGCCAGGCTAGCAATTCAATGGTAACAATAATGGCAACTTCCACATTTTATCAGTTTAACATTATTAAATGATCAAGTACAGTGTAATAAACTACAGAATAGTGAACTTACCTCACTTACTGTTGAGTATGTATTTTTTTCCCCCGTCGAAAAATGTCATAAAAATACTTTTTTAGATGATTTTTGAGGAGTCAAATGGCGAGGCTCCTCCCTGTGAAGAGGTCTGCAGAAAAGGGCTTCAAAATTCCCTCCAGAAAGTCATGTGACAAATTTAAACACTGCTTTTGGTTCTCTTAGGACCCCACCTCTCTTTCAATGCACTACATCATAAAAGGGGAGGTACTGTGTGTGTGTAGAAGGAATTCAGTGGGTTTGTTACCAAATGGCAACATCATACCATAGGGTTAACAGTTAGTAGTCTGAACAAAACCAATAAAACCCAATAAAAGAAGGATCATTACATTATATTAATGTCTAATGGTGCCAGCTCTATTGCAGTGTTGTCAATATTTATGTATTTCGATGTACAATCCAAAAGAATAGTGGTAAAGTGGTACAACAATTATTAAAGCTCTCTCTCTCTCTCTCTCTCTCTCTCTCTCT
>NW_026082137.1:0-2000 GCF_006386435.1 Epinephelus moara | reverse complement strand
TTAAATTAAAGACGTGTCAATAGAGGAGCGACAGTGTATCCGCCACAACGTTAACAAGAACAAAAGGGAGGCTCCAGAGAGCGGGTCAAAAGGTTTGTTTTTGATAAACGGATCCATTTGCTCTCACAGCGGGAAAGTGTTTGCTCTGAAATTGTGCATCTTCTTGTTTTGTTTTCTCAGTAAGTGCCACAGAAAGAGAGTGAACATGAATGATTTGTTTCAGTGTTAATTGATCTGAGTGCAGAGTTGGTGGTTAGTTTCACTCATGTATTTTAGGCAACAGGAGCAACTAGGCAGATAGATGACGTTTGCTGATCTGTGTGATTTAAATGCTGTATAATCTTTTGGTTGTAGAGTCTTAAAGAAATTTGTTTTGTTTAAGAGTTTCCAACAATGTCCCTTGAAACCTCTGTTGATTGCAATGTTCCCTGTGTGAACACAGTTTAATGCTACTGGAAACATCTTGACCATCAGTGATGGTTGTTTTCAGGAGGTAACTTCATCATCTGGGTTTGTGGTTCCTTTAAGTGGCCATCTTTCATGAGGAACTGCAGAGTGCAAACACGCAGCATGAAGCAACATGTGATGTAGGTCTCATTGCTTACAGGACTCAATCATTTACACGTCACTTGCCAATCCCCACGATTTTCCTGGGAGAATTCCGTTTTTGTCTTCTTCCAGTTTCCTCCCAAAGTCCACTGTTTTCACCTCGAGTACAATACAGCTACACCAAATAACGTTTCCTGGCATGCACATGAGGTGCAAAGACCTGCTCACGCCCGCCTCATCCTCCTCAGTGAGTGAGAGATGGAGAGTACTGAGAGAGAAAAAAAACTCAAGCAATTTCAGACGTACTGGAGAGTTTTGGGGAATGAAATCCAATTAAATAAGTAAATTGAATATTATTAATGCTCACACAAGTTCACACCAAAGGGGCGACTTGTTCTGTATTCTTTCCTGAGACTCAAAAGTAAATATCAAAGTATTCAAAGGAGCAGTGGGTAAGATTTAGGAGGATCTGGTGGTGTCTAGCAGTGAATTGCAGATTGCAACCAGCTAAAACTTCTCCCACCTACAATTCCTTCAGTGTTCATTGTTCAGGAGGTTTTAACTATGAGATGAATTATCTGCAGAGGTCTCCTCCTCTCCAAAACAAACAGACCAGGTGATTAAAACACTGAAAAAATCAGTTTTAGGCTACAAATCATTGTATTTTCTATGTTGTTTGGCATCGCAGTAACAGGCAGCTCGCCCACCACATGCCATTGTGTGCTCACCTTTATCTGATCCAGATGTTCAGGAGGTTTTTCCTATGAGTCTAATTATCCAAATGGACCAGGTGATTTAAATAAGTAAAAACACTGAATAAAGCAGCTTGATGCTACAAACAAGTGAAACTCTGAAGCTGCTCTTTGCAGATGGGCTTCTAACGACACAAAGAACGGCCCTTTCTAGAGCCAGTGTTTGGTTTGTATGTTCTTGGCTACTGTAAAAACATGGCGATGCAACATAGTGGTCTCCATAAACTAGGACCTGCTCCCTATATAGATATAAACTGCTCATTCTAAAGTAACGAAAACAGAAAATCCTCCCTTTTTATGTCCCCATTAGGGGGAGAAATCCTATTATTTGATCCAAACACACCACATTGTCTCGTGTGTTCAATTCTGAACTTGTAATTCAACTTTCAAATGTGTAATAAACAGTATGAGCTAGGCATTTTTTCTGTGCAACAATGGCTAAAAGATGCCTACATGTGGCAAAGAGATGTGCAAATGAACATGCGGTTGGGTGGAGAGGTTTTAATTTACGATTATAAACAGCTGCTACTCTCGACTGTTCCTACAGCACATGAGGGAATGGTTTATGAGTGTTAACCAATAAATAATCAGCATGAACTGCACCATTTGGCTCCATTTCTAAAGATGGAGATAATTTTTCTGTTGGCCATTTGCTCATACTATCCATGACTATGTTGTGTCATTAAATGCGGGGAGAAA
>NW_026082136.1:0-2082 GCF_006386435.1 Epinephelus moara | reverse complement strand
TTCTGACAGGCGTGCATCATTCCAACCAATGCACAAACCTTTAACAGCTGAGGCAACATCTGGTTTAAGCCCGCTCAGAAAATAATTGCTGAGGTGAATTTCCCACACATCTGGAGTATTGCTCGATACGTCAGACTGTTCAAGGCCACTGTATGTGCTGAATATCTCCATCAGGCGAGTGAGATATTCGTCAGGGTTTTCACCATCTCTCTGTTTGCAGGCGGTGATCCTCTCCATGTGGATTTTGACAGGGAAAACTTGAGTAAATGCTTCACAGATATGAGTGACAAACTCTCTATACTGAGCATTTGATTCATCTTCCCAGGTGATGTGCCTACACCGAATGTCAGCCTCTGGGAATTTTCCAGATATTTTTTTCCAGTCTGTGGGTTTCATTTTGGTGATTAATAGTCTCTTTAGTTCGTTTGTAGGTGGTTTAAACTCCTCGCAAAACGTGGAGAATTCCTCAGCAAATTGTTTACCTGATGCTGCGGGGTTGGGCAGATGTTGTGAGGCTGCCGTGATGTCGGCGGAGGTCCAGGCCCGGAAAACCAATGTTGCTCCTTGTGGTCCAGACACTTCAACCATGGGCATGTTGAAGGCTGCATCTTGATTGGAATTGCGCAGTCTGTGTGCAATCGGAGATGAAGGACCTTCTGTTGAGTTTTGTGGAGAAACCGGCGCATCAGGATGAGCTGCTCCTGAGTTGGTGCTCTGCTGTGTTCTGCTGTCCGCTTCTCCTCCCCTGCTGGGTGTTGTAGAGCAGTATGGTGGCGGGGCTGAAGGGGAGCTGCCGTCGAGGTCTGGGTCAAGCTTCAAAGCCGTCAACTGTGGATTCAGAGAAGAAGAGATCTGCGAGTCTTTTGTTCTTTTTGAGTGTGAATCTAGCATTTCGTCTCTGCGAGTCTTTTGTTCTTTTTGAGTGTGAATCTAGCATTTCGTCTGTTTCTTTTTTCACACATGAAAAAGGCAGCTGCTTCATCATTGTCTTTCTATTACGACTTTCTGCTTCCTCCTTCCACATTTTTAANATTTAAAAGTCAATGTTTCAGTGCTCACCAGATGAATTTTCGCTAAATTGAGTTCGTGGAATCCCAGCGGCGACGATCTGGGGCGTTTGCGGTCAGTCCTCCCTTCTCAGAAGAGGATTTGAGGTTGGAGGCTGGAAATCTTTTCCTTTCCAGGATGGCCTGTCACTGTCCGCGCTCCGTCCCAGACGTTCACTCGAGGGATCCCACTTCTGACACCAAATTGTTGTGGAAATTCAAAAATAATTCTTTGCTGCTGGTGAAGAATGAAAAAGAGACTTCTGCCGGCCGACAAAGTTTTTTATTCTCTCTGCTGAGAAAAGGTCAATCAACATGTGAGCGAGCAGTCAAGATGAAGAAGGACCCTGAGCAGGGGGAGAGCTAAACATTTATACCTGATTGACCTTTTGATCCAACTGCTGGGCTGGTGGACCAGTTGGCAGGTTGAATGTTGGCGCATCGGAACTTGAAACATCTAGGACAGACAGCCTCCACTTCTTGCAGGGTTGGATTATACATGGCCAATAATTGTTGCATGGCTGTGACCCAATTCTCACCTCCAGTCTTTTGTGGATCAGGCAGCTCCTCTGCAACCTCCTTCAGCTCATGTGGCTGCCATGGTCTGTACACAAACACTCTGGATCCCAATGGCTGTGTGCTTGGTCCCCTGTTGGTCGTGGCTGGGGGTTGAGAAAGACCATCATGGGCATTTGGTGAACACCCCCTTTGTCCCCTTGGCTCCGCAACCAATTGTCAAAAGATGCTGCTAGTGGAGAATAGGGCTGTCAAAATTGCTCAAAAATGATGTTCGAATATTCCTTCTAAAAATAACTCATAGGTTCGAACCATTCGATTTTTTTTTTTTCACATTATGTCCACAAGAGGGCAAACTAATACAAGGAAACATACTTTATGTATTAATACAAGGAAACATAACTACTTGTAGGTATTTTTATTTCAATATAAACGTCTTTGAAAACATTTACATACCTACACATTAAAACACATAAAACAATTATCTATCAATTTTCAATCAATTTTATTTATAAAGCCC
>NW_026082135.1:0-1398 GCF_006386435.1 Epinephelus moara | reverse complement strand
AAAAAACAAAAAAAACAAAAAACAGGAGAAACAGGCAGTGTAGCTGATGTATTGTGGCCTTGAGGTTGCTGTGCTCCATACAGATTACCAAAAATAAACAAATAAATGTATAATAAAGAGAAGAAAAAAACAAAAAACAAAAGAGAAGTCTATACTGAACACCAGAAATGTGAGAGTCCTGGTGGTGTAGGAAAGCCCGATTGTGGAGAAGAGTTGCCAGCACAGTGTGGTAGGTTTGAGAAGCAACTGAGCCCCTTTTGAGTGATCCCATCGGTTTTTTGCGATGCGTCACGGAGCTGAAGTTTCGAACATGCATGCGTGTATTTGAACCCTCCCAATGTGTTTATGAAAACCATCACCAGGGACCAGGGCCAATGTCCCAGCCCTGTGGGAGAAGGCGGGCGGTGAGGCACCCCAAGGCCGTGGGAGCGCCCAGACCCCACGCCCAGGGAGCCGCAGAGGCCGCAGGACACCACGCAGGCCCTAGGACCCGGGGCGGCAATGGCCAGTACCCCCAGAGAGCCAGAGACACACCCCAGATGGGCGGGGCAGGAAGGCCCCCCCCACGCCGGGAACCTAGCGACATCACCATGATGTAAATGGGCTCCCTGGCTCCAACTCACAGCCCGAGAGGGCCAGGCCCCACTAGCCATACCATGCGTATCTACAGTGTGTGTTGACCCACCCCCACCCCCCCCTTACTATAATTCTCCAATCCCTGACAGAGAATCATTAATCCTACACCGTGAGTGTGAATGTGAGTGCCCATAAATGTGATGTGGTGCATTANGGAAGGCCCGCCCACCCACCGCCCAACGCAGAACCCCCCGCCCACCCCCCCAAAGCACCCCCCACCCAAAAAAAACCCCAAAATTGAGGGACATAGGAGACAGGTGGGGGCAAGGCTGATGGCTACAGCACACTGCTGTCCTGCAGCCCGTGCAGCCATAAGGCACCTGTAACCTGTTCCCATCTGTCCCCCAAGATGTAGGTGTGTGTGGTGCTTTAAAATTGGAGGACAGATAAGGATGGGTTGGGGGGCAGCATGGAGGGCTACAGGACACCACTGTCCCATAGCCTGCCCCAACGTGAAGCCCCCCCAGTCCATCAGTGGTCTGCACCTCGAAGAGTGAATGTATGTGGTGCGTTAAAAGTGTGAAATGTGTGGTAAGTGAACTAAATGTGGTTTAGGATGCCAGGCCAGTGTAGGCCCAGCCCGGAGGGCTCCCAGTGTAGGGATCCCATCCATCCCTACACTGGGCCGGAGGGATGGATGAGGGGTGCTAGAAGGTGGTGCCAACCAGACCCCGGCGCCGGGGTCTGGTTGGTTTAGCCCTAACCCTAACCAGCCCTGGTAGGGTTAACCCTAACCCTAACCCGCCCAGCCCGTCTGACCCG
>NW_026082134.1:0-1216 GCF_006386435.1 Epinephelus moara | reverse complement strand
ATTTAATTCAAATACAAGTATTTGTTTAGTACTGGTAGGCCGATGTCATGTTTTAAATTGCACTCACCAGTGTATCAGCTAGATCAAACTCTGTTGATGTTGTTTTTATCACAATCTCAGAGTCAGAGTCAGATGTGTCTGGCAATTCTCCAACTGCAAAACATGAAAATAAATGAAGCTCACCTCAATGATAATTGCTAAAAAGGGAAGCTAACACCCAGAGAAAATGCTTAGATAACTCCAAGCTGGTTAACAGAATATGAACATGAATGCTGAAAACACAGTAGGGAGCAACTAATAAAATCCAAGGGCCTATTTCAAAAGACAGCTTGACTATTGATCCCAAAGTGAGGGAAAGTCTGCATTTTTTCTGTTTCAGAAAGGGAAGTAAAACCTCTTAAAAGTTACGAGCTAATTAAAGAATAATATTTACTTTGGTGATTGTATGTGCCATTGTTGCTTATCTATTCACTATTTTTAAATCAATTAGTGAAACAAAGGCCATGTGTGTCAACATTCCACAGACAAACAAAAGCCATAAAACATCTCATCTTTTGCAAAAGCAAGCTCTTCATCAAAATATATATAAGCTCTTCAAAAATGATTCCAAACTCTACTGACAAACACCAAATATATTAGACCTTTTCATCAACACCTCCACATGACTGTGCTGAATCGGAAACACTTTTTACATTCCTTTTGTGATGATTATATGCTAAATATAAATACATTACTGATACATATTTCAGACATTTTTCATTTGTGAATTTAGTGGGATTTCAGTGTCCTTGTGGAGCTAGTCAACAGACACAGGCTTCCAGTCTAATCTAAATGATTGTTTGGCGTTTTACATAACACTAGGTGTAGTGTTTTGTTAAAACTGTCAAGCAAAAAATGTGTAGTATAATTCTTTAAGTGATGACTGACATTTTGCTCCGTCTATGTCAATTTTCACTTTCTATTTATTGTTTTTAATTTGTCGTGTGTAAACAATTATAAAAAAAAAACCCTCAGGCAGAAACTTTTTGAAACTGATTGAACAAATTACTCCACTGTTCCAGAATAGAAAATTAAGATTTTTCCTTTTTAAGGTAGATCAACTCAGAGAAACTCAAGACTCCATTCTGAAACAGGACCCAGATTTTTGATAAATAAATAAAGATACAAACAAACAATAAACAGCAGATTCCTCACTGACTAACATATAGCAGTACAG
>NW_026082133.1:0-1319 GCF_006386435.1 Epinephelus moara | reverse complement strand
TGGACGTGTCGTCAAGCTAGTTTTCTGTCTCTGTCAAGTAGCTGTCTGTTATTCACTCACTCTACAGCAGGAAACAGCACTTCAAAATAAAAGCTCTGTGCTGGAAATTCACCGTACTTCAAAATAATGTGTGTTTTTCACATAATTTGACACATTCACAAGTCACTTGCGGTCCATTCAGAATGGACCTGCGACCCACTTTTGGACCAGGACCCACCAGTTGGGAACCACTGCTCCAAACCATGCCAGGCAGGACAAAGAGAGAACTGATGTGTAGGGCTGTACCCGACTCAGAGTGATGTCAGTCGCATCAGATCTGGCTGTTTTTCTTCCAAATATAAAGTTGTAAAGTTTGAACAGGGCTCAGCGGGACGTTCAGTGTGACAGCAGCATTCATGTAATATAGTAAACAAGCTGACGGCAGATCTGAAATGTGCAACAACATTTTACGCCGACACCAGATATCAAACAAAGCAACAACATTTTACGCCGACACCAGATATCAAACAAAAGCCAGAGACTGTGTCGTATTAAATATCCGTGAGCTGTAAATTCACCACTTCTAAGCAGAAGACAGAAGATGATGTCATCTCAGAGTCTAAAGGCCTTTGTTCACTGAGTCCAAAACTTTCATCTGTCATTAAAGTTTCGTAACAGGTTTGATTTCCTGTGTTTCTCTCATCCGTCAGAGTCTTTAGAGACGTTTGACCAAGAATCAGTGAAGAAAATGTGGCGGCGGGACACAGCCGTGATGAGACAGAGGAACACACAGAATCATCTCATAACTCAGACAGCTACTTTCAACAGGTCAGATAGTGATATTCAGCTGGATGATGATGAAGAGGAGGAGGATGAGGGCCGCACACAGAATGTGGAGGACAGCTCCGCCCCTTCATGCAGCTGCGGTGCCAAATGACAGACAGGGAGGAAGTGATGTCAGTCAGGTAGGTAACTCCAGTGGAGAGAGGCAAAGGAGGAAATGTGTCTTTGAATAGAACAATAAAACTCATCAGACTCAGTGTGCAAAGGCCTTTATGGTGGAAAGTGTCTCCTCCTCTGTGACGCTGCATCGTGTCCACAGCTGTCTGTACCAAAGAGTAGAGTGAAAGTCAAGAGCGCTCACTCTACAGCAAAATCCAGGGACCAAAAAATCCCCACAAGTTCACTGCACAGCACAGTGACTAGAAAACAAAAAAGAGGATGCATTAATGATGTAAGCTGAATGATGACCTCATTTACTACTATTATTATTTTGTTTTAATACTATGCAGGTCTGTAATATTTTCTTTAAATATTCCTTCCTATAGAAAACATCATCT
>NW_026082132.1:6199-8766 GCF_006386435.1 Epinephelus moara | reverse complement strand
GAGAGAGAGAGAGAGAGAGACAGAGAGAGAAATGCAGGTAATGACAGTAGGTTACAACAACATTATTGAAAGTAATAATATTATAGTTATAGTTCTGGCTACTGTGGTAATAGTCATATGTGTATAATAACAGTAGAAGTATGACTAATGACTAATGATGGCAGCAGCAGCATCATGTGTGTATTGACCATGTGTGTATTGATCATGTGTGTATTGACCATGTGTCTATTGATCATGTGTGTATTGATCATGTGTGTACTGACCATGTATGTATTGATCATGTGTGTATTGACCATGTGTCTATTGATCATGTGTGCATTGATCATGTGTGTATTGACCATGTGTGTATTGATCATGTCTTCTGATCGATCAGCATCTCTTCACTTGTGTCTGATGTGTGTTTTTTTGGGGGGAACTTGAACCTGATCAATTATTAAGAATGGATTTGTCACATATCAATAATTCAGACGTGTCTTCAGCGTCCCTCAGGAACAATTAGACAGAAAGCAGGACAGTGAAGCTGCGCCTCAGGACCCCCTGCCAGGACACCAGAGGATGCTGAGAGGTCAGGACATGATTGACAGGAGTGTCTCTGTTTACAGAGGACATTATCATACTGTTAATGGGACACTTCTTATTCAGGAGGACGACAGTCTCATAATGTGGACCTGTCCGTCTCTTCTCTGCTGCAGGTGGACTCTTTCACCTCCGAGATGTTCGCTCCGATTATTAAAGGACAGAAAAACACAGCTGACATTTAAAATCTGAGACACGTCTCATAAAGACACACTGCAGAGACACGTCTCATAGAGACACACTGCAAAGACACATCTCGTAGAGACACACTGCAGAGACACGTCTCAAAAAGACACACTGCAGAGACACGTGTCATAAAGACACTCAGAGACACATCTCATAAAGACACACTGCAGAGACATGTCTCATAAAGACACACTGCAGAGACACGTGTCATAAACACATAAATGTCTTCAGAGCCTTTGTGCTCCACTGTCTCTCAGGTTAACTCGTATTGCAGCGGTGCCTGGACAGCGTGACGTGTGTGGTTGTGCTGCTGCCGTGGTCCTGCCAGATGCCTCCTGCTGCTGCTGTTATCATTAGTCATTAGTCATACATCTACTGTTCTTATACACATATGATTATTGTCACACATGTATACTGCCAGATATTAATATGTACTTTCAACATACTGTATCACAGTAGTCAGAACTATAACTATAATATTATTACTTTCATTAATGTTGTTGTAAGCTACTGGCATTACCTGCATATCTCTGTCTCTCTCTCTCTCTGTTTCTCTCTCTGTCTCTCTCTCGCTCTCTCTCTCTGTCTCTCTTTCTGTCTCATTGTGTCATACAGATTACTGTTAATTTATTATGCTGATCTGTTCTGTACGACATCTATTGTACGTCTGTCCGTCCTGGAAGAGGGATCCCTCCTCAGTTGCTCTTCCTGAGGTTTCTACCGTTTTTTTCCCCATTAAAGGGTTTTTGGGGAGTTTTTCCTGATCAGCTGTGAGGGTCATAAGGACAGAGGGATGTCGTATGCTGTAAAGCCCTGTGAGGCAAATTGTGATTTGTGATATTGGGCTTTATAAATAAAATTGATTGATTGATTGATTGAAATTGATGAAGACACACTGCAGAGACATGTCTCATAGAGACTCACTGCAGAGACACGTGTCATAAAGACACACTGCAGAGACACATTTCATAAAGACACACTCAGAGACATGTCTCATAAAGACACTCAGAGACACGTCTCATCGTCTCATGAAGACACACTCAGAGACACGTCTCATAAAGACACACTGCAGAGACATGTGTTATAAAGACACACTGCAGAGAAACGTCTCATAAAGACACTCAGAGACACGTGTCATAAAGACACACTGCAGAGACACGTGTCATCAAGACACACTGCAGAGACACATCATAAAGACACACTCAGAGACACGTCTCATCGTCTCATGAAGACACACTCGGAGACACATCTCATAAAGACACACTGCAGAGACATGTGTGATAAAGACACACTGCAGAGAAACGTGTGATAAAGACACACTGCAGAGAAACGTGTCATAAAGACACACTGCAGTGACACGTGTCATAAAGACACACTGCAGAGACACGTCTCATAAAGACACTCAGACACGTCTCATAAAGACACTCAGAGACACGTTTCAAAAAGACAGGTCTCATCGTCTCACAAAGACACACTCAGAGACACGTCTCATAAAGACACACTGCAGAGACACGTCTCATAAAGACACACTCAGAGACACGTGTCATCGTCTCATGAAGACACACTCAGAGACACGTCTCATAAAGACACACTGTAGAGACATGTGTCATAAAGACACACTGCAGAGAAACGTCTCATAAAGACACTCAGAGACACGTGTCATAAAGACACACTGCAGAGACACATCATAAAGACACACTGCAGAGACATGTCTCATAAAGACACACTGCAGAGACACGTCTCATAGAGACTCACTGCAGAGACAGGTCTCATCGTCTCACAAAGACACACTCAGAGACACGTCT
>NW_026082132.1:0-5373 GCF_006386435.1 Epinephelus moara | reverse complement strand
TATAAAGGTTTTTTTGGGGAGTTTTTCCTGATCAGCTGTGAGGGTCATAAGGACAGAGGGATGTCGTATGCTGTAAAGCCCTGTGAGGCAAATTGTGATTTGTGATATTGGGCTTTATAAATAAAATTGATTGATTGATTGATTGATTGAAAGACACATGTCATAAAGACACACTCAGAGACACGTCTCATAAAGACACACTCAAAGACACATGTCATAAAGACACACTCAAAGACACATGTCATAAAGACACACTGCAGAGACACGTGTCATAAAGATATTCAGAGACACATCTGATAAAGACACTCAGAGACAGGTCTCATCGTCTCACAAAGACACACTCAGAGACATGTCTCATAAAGACACACTGCAGAGACACGTCTCATAAAGACACACTCAGAGACACATCTCATAAAGACACTCAGAGACAGGTCTCATCGTCTCACAAAGACACACTGCAGAGACACGTCTCATAAAAACACACTCAGAGACACGTGTCATAAAGACACTCAGAGACAGGTCTCATCGTCTCACAAAGACACACTCAGAGACACGTCTCACAAAGACACACTGCAGAGACACGTCTCATAAAGACCAGTCAGAGACACGTGTCATAAAGACACACTGCAGAGACACGTGTCATAAAGATACTCAGAGACACGTCTCATAAAGACACTCAGACACGTCTCATAAAGACACTCAGAGACAGGTCTCATTGTCTCACAAAGACACACTCAGAGACACGTCTCACAAAGAAACACTCAGAGACATGTCTCATAAAGACACACTGCAGAGACACATCATAAAGACACACTCAGAGACACGTGTCATAAAGACACACTGCAGAGACACGTGTCATCAAGACACACTGCAGAGACACATCATAAAGACACACTCAGAGACACGTCTCATCGTCTCATGAAGACACACTCGGAGACACATCTCATAAAGACACACTGCAGAGACACGTGACATAAAGACACACTCAAAGACACGTGTCATAAAGACACACTGCAGAGACACGTGTCATTAAGACACTCAGAGACATGTTTCATAAAGACACTGCAGAGACACGTGACATAAAGACACACTCAGAGACACGTGTCATAAAGACACACTGCAGAGACACGTCTCATAAAGACACTCAGACACGTCTCATAAAGACACTCAGAGACAGGTCTCATCGTCTCACAAAGACACACTCAGAGACGTGTCTCATAAAGACACACTGCAGAGACACGTCTCATAAAGACACTCAGAGACACGTGTCATAAAGACACACTGCAGAGACACACCTCATAAAGACACTCAGAGACACGTGTCATCGTCTCATGAAGACACACTCAGAGACACGTCTCATAAAGACACTCAGAGACACGTGTCATAAAGACACACTGCAGAGACACGTCTCATAAAGACACACTCAGAGACACACGTCATAAAGACACACTCAGAGACACGTCTCATAAAGACACACTCAAAGACACATCATAAAGACACACTCAGAGACACGTCTCATCGTCTCATGAAGACACACTCGGAGACACATCTCATAAAGACACACTGCAGAGACACGTGACATAAAGACACACTCAAAGACACGTGTCATTAAGACACTCAGAGACATGTTTCATAAAGACACACTGCAGAGACACGTCTCATGAAGACACTCAGAGAAACGCGTCATAAAGACACACTGCAGAGACACATCTCATAAAGACACTCAGAGACACGTGACATAAAGACACACTCAAAGACAATTGTCATAAAGACACACTGCAGAGACACGTCTCATAAAGACACTCAGAGACATGTGTCATAAAGACACACTGCAGAGACACGTCTCATAAAGACACTCAGAGACACGTGTGTCATAAAGACACACTCAAAGACACATGTCATAAAGACACACTGCAGAGACACGTCTCACAGACACATATCTGACAGACAGAGAGGACAGACAAGTCTCACAGACAGAGTGGACAGACACATGTCTCACAGACACATGTCTCACAGACAGAGTGGACAGACACATGTCTCACAGACACACGTCTCACAGACACATGTCTCACAGACACATGTCTCACAGACAGAGTGGACAGACACACATCTCAGAGATAGAGTGGACAGACACACGTCTGTCTCACAGACACATGTCTCACAGACAGAGTGGACAGACACATGTCTCACAGACAGAGTGGACAGACATGTCTCACAGACACATGTCTCACAGACACATGTCTCACAGACAGAGTGGACAGACACACGTCTCACAGATAGAGTGGACAGACACACGTCTCACAGACACGTCTCACAGGCAGAGTGGACAGACACATCTCACAGACACATGTCTCTCATGTCTCACAGACAGAGTGGACACACGTCTCACAGACACATGTCTCACAGACAGAGTGGACAGACACGTCTCACAGACACGTCTCACAGTCAGAGTGGACAGACACATCTCACAGACACATGTCTCACAGACAGAGTGGACAGACACATGTCTCACAGACAGAGTGGACAGACACGTCTCACAGACACATGTCTCACAGACACATGTCTCACAGACAGAGTGGACAGACAAGTCTCACAGACACGTCTCACAGACAGAATGGACAGACACGTCTCACAGACACATGTCTCACAGTCAGAGTGGACAGACACGTCTCACATACACACGTCTCACAGACACATGTCTCACAGACAGAGTGGACAGACACGTCTCACAGACACACGTCTCACAGACAGAGTGGACAGACACGTCTCACAGACACATGTCTCACAGTCAGAGTGGACAGACACATCTCACATACAAACGTCTCACAGACACATGTCTCACAGACAGAGTGGACAGACACGTCTCACAGACACACGACTCACAGACAGAGTGAACAGACACGTCTCACAGACACATGTCTCACAGTCAGAGTGGACAGACACATCTCACATACAAACGTCTCACAGACACATGTCTCACAGACAGAGTAGACAGACACGTCTCACAGACACGTCTCACAGACAGAGTGGACAGACACGTGACATAAAGACACACTCAAAGACACGTGTCATAAAGACACACTGCAGAGACACGTCTCATAAAGACACTCAGAGACACGTGTGTCATAAAGACACACTGCAGAGACACGTGTCATAAAGACACGTCTCATAAAGACACACTCAAAGACACATGTCATAAAGACACACTGCAGAGACACGTCTCACAGACACATGTCTCACAGACACATATCTGACAGACAGAGAGGACAGACACATGTCTCACAGACAGAGTGGACAGACACATGTCTCACAGACACATGTCTCACAGACAGAGTGGACAGACACACATCTCACAGACACATGTCTCACAGACACAGTGTCTCTCGGGGGGACTGACCAGTGTGCAGAACCTCTCAGGTGGGTTCCCACAGGTGATCCCAGGCGGGTCGACTCTGATCTGCATCACTTCCTTCATGTTGGCGGGCGGCGGCTGACAGGCGTAGAACTCCCATCCTGGCCCCGCCTCTGAGCCACGCAGAGACCGACACACATCAAACTGACCGACGTTCTGACACTGGGCTAACAGCGGCAGGAGGAGGAGGAGGAGGGGGAGGAGACGAGGGAGGAGAGGGGACATGGTAGACTGATGGTCAGATGGACAGAAAGTTCCTCTGGAGGTCACATCTCAAAGTCTCTGCCCACATTTTTAATCCACACGTTCAGTTCTGCTCCACCCTCTTCAAACAGGTGGTCGTCATGGATACCAACTGGTTAGCTCTCTGTCGTCATGGTTACCAGGTGATGTATTTCAGTCAGTCCTGTGGGAACAGTCCTAAAGATGCTCCGCCCACCGTCGTCTGCAACACAACAACACAAACAACTGTCAGACGAACCACAGTTTTTTCCACGCCACCCTTTCTTTTTTTATCGGCTTTATCCATGTTTTCTGTGTAACGGTCAAACTAGGCTGGTCTGCCATGAGTAATGACTGATGACTGCGGCTGAGCCAATCAGATTTCAAGAAAAACGAGAGCCTCTTTCGTATTGGAGGAGGCCGCTCTTATCTCCTCCTTCAAGCATCAAAACATAAGATTGACACCTACGTTCCCTCTGAACATCTCACAGCAAACAAACAACATGGGAGGGATGCGCACTGCAGCACTGACAGCTAGAAGCTAGCATGACATTCAATAGTCTCACCGGGCCACTTGGTGACCGGCCCATCGGGATTCGTCCCGAACGTCCCGATGGCCAATCCGCCATCACCAATATCATATAAAAACCTACCGTTCCCAAAAAACATTTGCTCTGATGAGAGCGCACGTCTGTGGTGTGTCAGATTTGATATGTGTGATGATGATTGATTGAGTCTAATGAAAAACGGTACGGTTCAAACAGATATTCATTGGGGAAAGACAGCAAATCTAAACGGGGTCTGAAGATCGTCTCCCAGCGTAAAGCATTGTGAATTAATTCTGCCTCGATATCGATCAGATTTCCTACATACGAACAACCCATGTGTGTTTGCCAGCTTGCTTCAGGCTCGGCAGTAGGGAGGAGACAGGGTGAACTCAGGGTTTCTTATAGAAAACCTGTCGGCGAGCAGGTTAGGTTCACAGAGTCAGTTGCCATGGTGATGGACTCAGAGTTTGACTTACCTCTCTGTCTGGAACTGAAAACCCAGAGTTTCGCTCACCTCGGGGTCAACGCACTCAGAGTTTCCCTCACCTCGGGGTCAACGCACTCAACCTCGGGGTCAACGCACTCAGAGTTTCCCTCACCTCGGGGTCAACGCACTCAGAGTTTCCCTCACTTCGGGGTCAACGCACTCAGAGTTTCCCTCACCTCGGGGTCAACGCACTCAGAGTTTCCCTCACCTCAGGGTCAACACACCCAGAGTTTCCCTCACCTCGGGGTCAACGCACTCAGTTTCCCTCACCTCGGGGTCAACGCACTCAGAGTTTCCCTCACCTCGGGGTCAACGCACCTCGGGGTCAACGCACTCAGAGTTTCCCTCACCTCGGGGTCAACGCACTCAGAGTTTCCCTCACCTTGGGGTCAACACACCCAGAGTTTCCCTCACCTCGGGGTCAACTCACCCAGAGTTTCCCTCATCTCGGGGTCAACACACTCAGAGTTTCCCTCACCTCGGGGTTACTGTAACATACTCAGTTTTCACTAACCCCCCTAACGTTGTCTGTATATGAACAGGTAGAAGGTTTTGTTCTGTCTTTCAGAGAAATAAAGTCAGACATGAAAATGAGACCTCGTCCTCTGTCTGTGTCTGTCCCTCAGTGTGTCTCTGTGTCTCTGTGTGTCTCTGTGTGTATCTGTGTGTTTCTGTGTGTCTCTGTCTCTGTGTGTCTCTGTGTG
>NW_026082131.1:1803-3062 GCF_006386435.1 Epinephelus moara | reverse complement strand
CATGATACGGATAAGGTTGTTTATTCTGTTCCTCTGGTAGATGTGAGCTCAGACAGCAGCCACTCTGAAGACGCTTCACCTCCTCTGTACTCTACTGTTACTTCAATTTAGCAGCAGCTTCAACGCCGTCCACACCACATTTACTCTCTGGTGGTGTGAATGAGTAACATTTACACAAAAATCTGTTTTTATTATTTCAGCCCGTTCTCATTCTGAAGTCGTCAAATACAGGTGCTTTGTGTGTGATTTCAACGTCAGACACTTGATGTCAACAGCCAACTTTCATGGTGGTATAACAGGCCGCCAGTTAGCCAGATGGCGTCTGATGCGATGGTATGATACGCAGCTTGACGGCGTCGGGTTTAAATGCTGCTGGTAATGACGTAATATAAGGAGCAGTAAAGTCCCTATAGGGCGTGGAGGAGAGGTGGTGGCTGCGTCCAACAAACTCTGGACTTTCATCCAGGAGCCCAGTGTTCACTTCCTGTATGAATGTAGAATGTAAACCACGTGTTGTTGTTGACGTCGCGGTGTTGGAAGTCGCATCCAGGAGCATCAACAGCAGACGCAGGAGGATACCTAGAGTGTAATATGTAGACGTGAAAGGCCACTGACAAAGCAGCAAGCTGTCACGACTTGGGATGAGAACGTGTTGATCATTTCAGACAGCTGAAGATTCTTTATAACGGTTATCTTAAATGAAATTGAATTGTTGCCAGCCTGGTCTCATTCTGAAGTCGTCGAATGCGGCTGATTTGTGAACAATTTTGGCGTCAGACACCTGATGACAGAAGCCACCTTTTACAGCGGTATGATACGCCACTTGACTGCATCAGTCTGCAACACGGCTGGATGTAGCCTTTTGCCATGCTATGATACGCCACCAGTTGGCTGGATGGCAGCTATGGTGGCAGTACGATACACAGACGAGTGGCATCAGTTCATAATGAGGCTGGGAAGCACCTGTGGCAGCGATATGATAAGCTGCTGGACGGCATCAGGTTGAAATGCTGCCAGTAATGATGTATGAGCTGAGAAGTCCCTATATGGTGGACTGGAGAGGTGGTGGATGTGTCCAAAAAACCTGGACTTTCATCCAGGAGTCCGGTGTTCACTTCCTGTATGAATGTAGAAGCAAACCATGATGTTTTCTTCTAAACCTAACCACGTGCTTTTGTTGACGTCCTGGTGTTGGTAGTGATGTCTCAAAACATCAACAGCAGACGCAGGAGGATACCTAGAGCGTAATATGTAGACGT
>NW_026082131.1:0-1146 GCF_006386435.1 Epinephelus moara | reverse complement strand
GTTTGACTGCAAAAGACCTGCAGGAAGATTCATCAGACTCTGGAGTGGTGGTGCACTGTTCTACTGTGCACACACACCTGTACAAATATGACCTTCATCAGAAGAAAACCTTTCCTGTGTCCTCACCACAAAATTCAGCGTCAGAAGTTTGCAAAGGAACATCGAAACAAGCCTGATGCTTTTTGGAAACAAGTCCTGTGGAGTGATGAAGTTAAAATAGAACTTTAGGACGCAATGAGCCAAGGTATGTTTGGAGAAAAAACTGTTAAACACGGGGGAGGATGGATGATGCTTTGGGCTTGTGTTGCAGCCAGTGGCACGGGGAACATTTCACAGGTAGAGGGAGGAATGGATTCATTCTGGAAGCAAACATCACACCATCTGTGAAGAGAGGATGGCTTCTACAACAGGACAATGATCCTAAACACACCTCCAAATCCACAATGGACGACCTCAAGAGGAGCAAGCTGAAGGTTTGGCCATGGCCCTCACAGTCCCCCGACCTAAACATCATTAAACATCTGTGGATAGAGCTCAGAGAGCAGAGCATGAAGACGGCCCAAGAGTGTCACAGAGCTAGAAGCCTTTTGCAGGAAGAATGGGTGAAAATCCTCCAAACAAGAACTGAAAGACTCTGAGCTGGATACACACAGTGTTTAGAAGATGTGATACTTGCCAAAGGGGGCGCTACTGAGCACTGACCATGCAGGGTGTCCAAACTTTTGCTTCAGACCCTTTTGATTTTTTGTTATTTTGAAACTGTAAAAGATTTAAATTAAAACTTAATCTTGCTTGAAATGTTTAAAATCATGTTCCATCTTTAACTTTTTGCCTTTTGGAGATCAGGTCATCTTCTACTTACTTAACCACTCACAGTAAACTAANTGAAGAATTCTAAACAAAAATTGTACAAACAAAGTAAAACACTAATCTTGCTTGAAATGTTTAAAATCATGTTCCATCTTTAACTTCTTGCCTTTTGGAGATCAGGTCATCTTCTACTTACTTAACCACTCACAGTAAACTAAATTTTGACCAGAGGTGCCCAAACTTGTATATGCCACTATAGGTAGTTTGTTCCATATAGGATGGTAAAAATGTAATGTAGAAGGGAGAAGAGTTGAGTGTGTGATGTGTTTGGAGGAG
>NW_026082130.1:0-2076 GCF_006386435.1 Epinephelus moara | reverse complement strand
CTACAAAACAAACACCCAAACTGCAGAGATACTCTGTACTACAAAACAAACACACCCACACTGCAGAGATACTCTGTACTACAAAACAAACACACCCACACTGCAGATATACTCTGTACTAGAAAACAAACACACCCACACTGCAGAGATACTCTGTACTACAAAACAAACGCACCCACACTGCAGAGATACTCCGTACTACAAAACAAACGCACCCACACTGCAGAGATACTCCGTACTACAAAACAAACACACTCACCAAAACCAGTTCCGACCAGTTTTAACTGGTTCAGACTGGTGTGGAGGGGTGGGTGGTGTTTACAGTACCTGCTCCGATTCTGTTCCACACAAAGTTTCCGTCGAATCCTCCCAGGTACGCTGCAAAACACACACACACACACACACACACACACACACACACACACACACACACACACACACAGGAGTGACATCATCACACAGGTTTGTGACATCATCACACAGGTGTGTGACACACACAGGTAGCATCATGTAGGACTGTGTGGTTGTCGTGGTAACTGACCTCCAAGGGCCAGGATCATGTGACCAAGCGGTGGACCGCTGTCATCGATGAAGAAAACTCTCTTCATGTAGAGAGACACAAACTGACCGTAGTACACCTCATCGAACCTGCACACACACACACACACACACACACACACACACACACACACACACACACACAAACATTTAAAATGAAATCAAACCTCAGACATCTGATTGTCTTTAAACTCACTGTTTAGTGTTTTTAAAAAATATTGTGTCTTTTACTGTAAACGTTGTGTGTATGATGTGTGTGTGTGTGTGTGTGTGTGTGTGTGTTTCTGTGCAGGTGTATAAAACAAACACACTCACACCACAGCATTGGGGTAACTGAGGCGGCTCAGTCGGGTCCAGAGGGACAGCAGGGACACCAGCAGCAGGACCACGTCTACCTGGGCCGTCACCACCAGGGGGAGCTGCATCACTGACACCTGAGACAGCTGAGACACACACAGGTGAGACACACACAGGTGAGACACACACACAAGTGAGACACACAGGTGAGACACACACAGGTGAGACACACAGGTGAGACACACACACAGGTAAGACACACACACACAGGTAAGACACACACACAGGTAAGACACACACAGGTGAGACACACACACAGGTGAGACACACACAGGTGAGACACACAGATGACACACACACACAGGTGAGACACACACACAAGTGAGACACACAGGTGAGACACACACAGGTGAGACACACACACAGGTAAGACACACACACAGGTAAGACACACACAGGTGAGACACACACACAGGTAAGACACACACAGGTGAGACACACAGATGAGACACACACACAGGTGAGACACACAGATGAGACACACACACAGGTGAGACACACACAGGTGAGACACACACAGGTGAGACACACACAGGTGAGACAGTTCTGACTTTGTGTTATCAAAAACATAATAACAATAATCTAATCTAACTAACTGCTTAATCAATTAATCGATTAATCATTTGAGATGCTTTAATAAACTCTGTGACGTCATCACTTCAGAGGGACTCAAACACAGTGTAACACTGGAATCAACGATAAATACGGTCCTTGAACGCATCACAGGAAAACATCTGATCAATCTCCGATAATGTGATCAATCAGTTTGAGCAGGTAAAAAGGTTGTGACGCATGTAAACATCAGAGGAAGTTAATAACAGTGATGACGTCACAGATGAGCTGCAGTCGGTTTATATTTATATTTGATATTTATCACGTGAGCAGCTGCAGATTGAAACTGAGCTGAGCTGAGCTAAATAACGTTAGCAGCCTTTAGCATTAGCCTCACTGTTAGCCGATAGCTCTCAGAGTTCCGTTACATCCCCGCTGTCTAAAACTCACCTGGTGACGTCACAGTGTGAGTTTTGACCCGGCCATCCTGTCGGTCACCTTCCGTCTGTCCGCTCCTCCGGTGTTCGGTGGGTCTTTTTCCGTTTTCTTTCTCCGGTTTGTTTTGAGCAGCGGCCGCTCGATGCTTCCGGTGTTTGACTGCTGCTGCCT
>NW_026082129.1:0-1191 GCF_006386435.1 Epinephelus moara | reverse complement strand
GCGTGAGCCACTTTACAAACGGCACCCCATACAAGTTGCTGCACATTAAGAGCTGTTTTTCAGTCGGTTTACCATCCTTCCTTTGTTTACTGTGTAAATTCTGCTTAATGACAGATAGGAATATGGAGGAAGGGCCCCCCAACAAATCCAGAACATTCAGAACCTGTTTTTCTATCTCCTAATGCTACAAACTGCTGCTTGGGCAACACTGAGAAAAATATATTAAAATATTTTTTTTTGTGTTTATTACAATGTCTAGAACATGTACATATTTAGTTATTTTGGAAAACATTCATCAAATTTGATTTATAGCTTGTTATGTCTATGTTGTAATTCTACAACGTTGGGTCAGTGTAGTCAAAATAGCCTGTGCTCCTTACACATTACATAAGGTCACTGCACTTCTCACATGGTCACAAATTGAAAAAAAATGTAGTAGAAATTTAAAGTATTAGATGATTCATTGTAACGAATCTCTAAATGTGCTTTTCTGTTAAATTTTTACTTAGTTTAGCTTAGACCATAATTAAACACATGAATAATTGTATGGGGTATTTGAAACTCCAACATCTATAGCAGTATTTGAAACTCCCTGAATCTTTGTAGTTTTTTAACTTCTAAATGATCCTGAGCTATTTTTCTCAGTGTTGCCCAAGCAGCAGTTTGTATCATTAGGAGACAGAAAAACAGGTTCTGAATGTTCTGGATTTGTTGGGGGGATGCCTGTTGCATTGTTCAGGGACAGGTGNAACTCCAACATCTATAGCAGTATTTGAAACTCCCTGAATCTTTGTAGTTTTTTGTTTGTTTTTTAACTTCTAAATGATCCTGGGCTATTTTTCTCAGTGTTGCCCAAGCAGCAGTTTGTAGCATTAGGAGATAGAAAAACAGGTTCTGAATGTTCTGGATTTGTTGGGGGGATGCCTGTTGCATTGTTCAGGGACAGGTGCGAATGGTCTTGAATGTGAATGTGTGCTCTGGGGGGGTGCATGTGTTCCTTTAGTGATTCAGTAACATCTAAAGAACTGCTTTGCCCATCGCTTCACCAAAGTGTAATAACATCAGCTGGTTCAAACTAACTGATAACTGGTAAAGTGAGCTCAGCAGTGTGACATCATGTGGTATATAATATATATTTAAACAAGAGTTTAAACTGAAGAAGGATCTGTGGCATGAAAACAAAAAAGGCTG
>NW_026082128.1:0-1170 GCF_006386435.1 Epinephelus moara | reverse complement strand
TGTATGTTTATAATTTAGCACTGTTTAGATTCAACTAGCCTCATTGCAATTACCTAATCTAATTTGGCTCTCAGTTAAACTGCTCCTCTGCTGACTCCTCCATATAAGACTCCGGAAGGCCAGAGAGGCTTCCCTCGCATGCGGGTTGAGGGCAGAGAGGTGTGCTCTCTGCCTTCGGCTTTCCACGTCGGTGCATGGAAGGCGGAGCCATACTGCCAAGTATCAAATTGCAATGGAAATAAGATTTTCTTTGACTAAAGTGGTCCGAACCGAAATAAAACTCTTAACACCAAATTCAGACAATACAATATTGAAGCTTGTAAAGACATGATGAAAAGCTGCAAACACTTGTCAGTTGCACTCTGGTCCTACACAGTACCAATCTCCCTCATTGTCTCCCTGCAATTATGAATAAAAGGCTTAACGTTACAGTAACAAGAAGGGTCCCGGACAGTGGCATATAAATAACGTCTTGGCTTTCAGAGTAAAACCTCCACTGACAAACCGCTTGAGCTGTTCTCAGCAGCTTAGCATTGTGAATCACAGCAACAACAGCAACAAGATAGCGGCGCAAGGAGCCAGACATTGGCAGGAAGCTCTCCAATTCACGACAATTTTTTAAGGTACTCACGTTTAAAACTTATGGAAATACGGACATACTGGTTGAACTTTGTTCCAGAGGACATGAAATCCTTTCCAAGACGGACTATTCATCCACGGAAGCGCCTGGAATTAATCCGAGTTGCCATCAGACCCAGACCGTGGAGATACAGACGACAGAAGCGAGGTAAAAGGGCAGGCTGACAGACTACGTCAGGCTCCACACAAACCGGCCCTTCCAAGCTTACTTCTCGTTAAGGCTTGCTCTCTTGTCAACAAAATGGACGATTTGAGACTTAAATTTGTAAATAACAGGTGGGACAGCTGTATAACAATAATTTCTGAGACATGGATGCATGGCAACATCTCAGATGCAGCTGTGGAACTACAGGGACACAACATCTACAGAGCAGACCGCACATCAGAGGCTGGGAAGAAAAAAGGAAGTCTGTGTTACCCAAATTCCACAAAAACATCCACATGGGAACATGGAATGGAAAAACACTGGACCAGGTTTACACTAACTTCAAAGGTGCCTACAAAGATCGCCCAGCCCCCCACTTTGGACAG
>NW_026082127.1:0-1213 GCF_006386435.1 Epinephelus moara | reverse complement strand
CAGTATATAAACTACAGTCCTTTCACTGCATCACATCTACCCTTTTCTTTTTGTTTGGACTTACAACAAGCTGTTTTAAATTACAGAGCAGTACACAACCTGTGCTACACTAATGACGAAAGGCTAATATTAATAATTGTTCATATTATAAGGGTTATTGGACTGACACTGAAACACATTTACATGATTGCATATACTACAGTATATTTATTGAAGCGTGTCGTAAAAAACTCTGTGACCTTAATATCTGTGTGCTGATTCAAATGTTGCTTGTTATCCCCCTTAAAGGTCCAGTGTGTCGGATCAATTACAGAAATGGTGTATAATATTTATAACCATGTTTTCATTAATTTATAACCACTTGAAAATAAGAATCATTGCGTTTTAGTTATCTTAGAATGAGCCACTTACATCTACATGGGGAGTCCGCCGGGAGATTCTACAGTAGCCCAGAACGGAGAAACCAAACATTTACTGTAGACAGGGTCTGGGACTGTGTAGTTCGTCTACACGTTTGACACATTGGACAAGTTATAGTTCTGCAACCTCACCACTAGGTGTCACTAAATCCAGTTGTGTAAGGTAGTTACGATGGGCCCCAGTGCACGCTATTATGATGGGCCCGAGTGCGCCCTATGAAACACACACACACACACACACACACACACACACACACAGAGTTTTGGGTGTATAAATATTTTACCAACTGAGGGCCGAATTCACAAAAGGATTGTGTGGCTTTTGCGGAATGGAGCAAACAGATACCGTCTAATTCACAAAGCACCCGCAGAGGGTGAAATGCTCCACTAACTGCGCTGCCAAGCAGATTGCGTCTCGGTGCTCCGGTGTTATTTGCACGTATTTAAATGAGGCAATATGCATATATTTGGTCGAAAAATTGCCCATTTCTATGCAAATGAGCCTCATTGATAAACAACGTCTAATTCACTAACACCAGCGCTAATAGCCACACGCAGTTTGTAAAGTAAATAACGTCTTTAGAAAGCTGGTGCAAACTGGGCGCTCCTCTGTGGAAGCCTCTTGCCCAGACTTTCCAGTGATCGTGGCAGCAGTGATTGTCTGTTAAATCAGTCTGTAAATAATATTCTGACATTATTATTACAATCATTATTACTTTAATGGCATCCAAAGATACTGATGCGTTGAACAGGTGACAGCCTGCGGCCGTTCTCAAAACGCACTTCTGTCACGC
>NW_026082126.1:0-1000 GCF_006386435.1 Epinephelus moara | reverse complement strand
CTCATCTTGTTATACTTTAGCTCCATCTACTGGAGAACACACACAGGTGCAAACACCTTTCAATTTTATTATAACACAATCTGTGGTCTCTCTTTTTGCAAAGATTTGTTTTTATAAACTGTAAAATGTTCAAATTACAGAGCAGGAGCAGTTCCAAAAATGTGTCAGGTTTCCATCCATGCATTTGAAAATATTTTTTTGAGAAGAAAATGTAAAAGTAAAAGGACAAAGATACAAATCCAAAGACATAAGACAGGAGGCAAAAAAACGAAACAAAAAACACAGAAAATATTATAAGGATATAAGGATATATGATAGGGAAACTATTCCTTAAATATATACAGAAAGGATGTAGTAAAACTAAACCCCAGGACATGCAAACATATATTAATAATTTCATGAATTGATAAGAAATGATCAAAGTTGGGAAAGGAAACCAAGAAGTTGTTCAGCATCAAGTTTTCCTGCTCCATTGTGAAAATATTCCAGAACGTTCTCCATTCTGGAAGAGCTATAGGTTCACGTTGAATGGCAGGCCACTTAGAAATGATGACTGGGATCAAGCTTTAAGCTGTGTGTGGAATTGCAAATAAGGATTTTCTTGAATATATGCAAAAAAGATCACAATTGACAAAATACTTAGGGGAAGCTGTAACCATACCCAAGATGACAGAAAGACTGAGACTGAACTAAAACGAGTGGTCGGACAGAAAGACAAAATTGCATCAAAAACTGGCATGCAGTTCAAAGAAATTCGTAAACCGACCTAGGAATGTCCCTGGAGACTGAAGAGTGGGACTGTGTCTGGAAAACACTTTACAAAGCATCCAAAATTATAAAATGTAATTCTGTTCACAGACCATATTTCATCCCCGTTCCACTGCACAGGATGGGTGTTTCTGACTCTGATCTTTGTTAGCACTGAAAACAAGATAAAGGTACTTTTTATCATATGGTATGGACTTGTACTAAGATTAAAAACGTCTGGGAAAATATTTCG
>NW_026082125.1:0-1910 GCF_006386435.1 Epinephelus moara | reverse complement strand
ACATCCCAATCAAAATAATTGTTTATATTACTTAAATGATATGTTTGTGAAAAATAAATTTAAAAAATGTAAAAAAAAAAAATAATACACACTCATTTTAATTTCAAGGACATTTTAGTTCAAAGCAACAAATAGTATACTTCTCTTAAAAAATAGCTTCAAATTAAAGGCTAGGGAAAAACTAGTCTATTGCACTGTAACGTTAAGCTACTCACATGATTTACTATCTAAAACTGACAGTTTTTCTAAAGGTGTTTGGTGAAACTTCCACTCAGTATGAGTGAAGCCCCAGTAGCTGTATTTGAGCCAAGGACTGTTATTTCTATAATTCGCACATCATTTTAAGGACATTTTAGCTCAGAGCGACAAGTAATTTATCACATAAATATCCAGATAGCTTGATTTTAACTCCACAGCGCTGTACATTAAACATAAAGCCTAAAAAGACCGCTTTTCTGAGGGAAAGAAGTCCGTAAAGTCCGTAAAACAAATGCATTTAAATTCTAGAAGAAAACGGAAGTAGCACTTACTGTGGTGAAAAGATGAGAATATAAAGAGAAGAGAAGGTGAAGAGGTTTCTGTGCTGTCCCGTGGATCCTCTCGTCAGTGCTCTGGATGTCTGAATGCCGGTAACTGAGCCACTGTGACTTTATACATTGCTCACTGTTTTCTGGACACATCTCGAGCTTTCCACCATGCCGTCTACAGACTCCTTTGGTCCAATCACAGAGCTCAGCGCTCACGCTCGGCGTGATGACGTAACCCCGGGGCGTCTCACGAGAAGCTTCGAGGAAGTTCCGGGAGGTTCGAGCAGACACTCACATGGGTAAACGAGAAGACTTGTTTTCAATCGAGAATTGATTTTCGGCTGATCTCAATAAAGCTTGAATTTAATTAAGTGAGGTGGAATTTTCTCCTGCAGGACCACAGAGTGAAACAGAGACTGAATCTCAATAATAACCGGAACAACAGAAGGAATGTGGTTTATTGGAAGTTTAATAACTCACTACTACAAAGTCCACCAATTTTCAGAGTTTTGGGAGTAATGAAGATGTAAAGTGTTGTGAAGTTTTTGAATGTTAAATAAGAAAGTTGCCTATTTTTCATACTGCAAATAAGGGATCTAAAAAGAGATCGGAATAGAAAAAAATAATGATATTTCTGCTCTAACTTAGGACAATATTGCAATCAGTGAAAACCATGTTATCACATTAGAAAACTAACAGCAGGAACTGAGTGAAATCTATGCAGATGAACGTTTGTGCACTTTCATAGGAAATGGTCAGAGGAGGATGAAAAGAGCAGCAGGTAGGCTATTTCTTAAATTTAGAGAGAATGTATAACTTAATAACCAGACTAAATATTGGAGACACCACCATCTGTGAAGATGTCAGTGTTATCTCTAAGTAGTAACTTATGCTAATCTTTATAGTTCTACTGATTTCCATGAAAGCTCTAATATCCTGAATTCAACTAAAGATGCAAAAGCAGTGAATAGTGTTAGCACAGAATGGTCCAAAATTGTTAGGCCTACTTCAGAGGAAATATCTCAGGTGTTAAAGATCTAAAAACAAAGTACCAGGCTTACTTCTAAATTTTATAAAAAAATATCTGTCAAAATATTGCAAAATCTTTTTTGCTGGCTATACCCCCGCCCCCGGGACTGTTGTTTTTAAATCTTTCTATACTTAAATCCTTCTTCAACGCCAAGTTTCTTTTCATGTGGATCATCCACTCCAGACACTTTTCCTGGGCCCTTCTCTGACTTTCTGCCAAAGCTTTTTAACTTTATCTGGAAAAATAAGCCACACAATATAAATAAGGAGGTTATGTCTGTGTCTCAAACAGAGGGAAGTCTTAATAATTTGGAATGCAGCTATTCATTATGCAGAATGGCCCATTTCAGATTA
>NW_026082124.1:0-1090 GCF_006386435.1 Epinephelus moara | reverse complement strand
CTGAGATGTAGTGGAGATATTTGAGATGGAATATGAGATCTGTGTGTCCACTGCCTAATAGTCACTGAGCGTTTGGCTGATAGTTTTTATTTAGGAGGATACAATAATAATAATGATAATAATAATGAATTAATAATGTATTAAATAATAAAACAAGAACCATAGAAAGTTATTCCTCTGTCAAATGTGTGGATGTTTGTGATCACTTGGAAAAAAGAGAAAAGATAGAAAGATGTTATAAATTATTAGTGAGTGTGACGTTCTTCTGAACAGGTGTGAAAAAAAATAGAATTAGAAAAGAGAGAAATATAAAGGATAAAAACTCAGGATAAGAAATTATAAATATATCTTGTGAAAATATGCAGTCTTCATTTTCTAGTCATACTAAAGGGTAAGTTTATATTTTGTTATAACGACAAACTTTGTCTTAAATTAATTACTCTGCATGTAAACACACTGATTAATACATGTTTGTATCTTCCAGAGCCAGTGGTCGTCACAGTGAAACAAGATGAAGATGCTTTGTTACCCTGTTCCCTCAGCACCAAGGAGAACATTGAACAAGGATACTTTACCTGGGATAAAGTTGCTCAGAATAATGAAAAAGAGAAGGAGGTGTTCCTGTACGATAAAGGCAAACATTCCAATAATGGCTATGGATCTCAGGATGACGGGTTTAAAGGGCGAGTCTCTCATTTTCCACAAGAACTGAAAGACGGCAACGCCTCCATCATCATCAGAAATACAAAGATGGCTGACAATGGAAACTACACCTGTACTTTTCTTCAGCCACGTAAAACGTTCCACATTAAGCTTGTTGTTGGTGAGTTCTTTCTTACAAAAAAGATGTCCTCTCATTTTCAAAAATTTCAGCAGTCTATAGGAGATAAAATCTGAGTGTGCTCACTCGTAAGTTTGTGTCAAACAAACGACCTTAAACTGTCCAGAACACAAACCAGTCAGGTCTGTGAATGTGAATCAGAACTAGATGGAAAAACAGTACAATAAACATAGAAACAGAATTTATTTCACCTGTCTGAAAAATTGACGATATCTCACAAGAACTCTAACATGTGTTTTGTTTTGCCTT
>NW_026082123.1:0-1163 GCF_006386435.1 Epinephelus moara | reverse complement strand
ATTCATATGTTGCACTGCATCTGCTTTTTGTAACATCTGATGTGTTTGTAGAGTTGGTGGTGAGGTTTAATGTTGTTTTGTATTTTTGTGAGACACATGCAAGACAGATTTCAGATTATTTTTTTTATTTTTTTTAAAAATATTTTATTTGCTTTTTGATGCTCAAGGCGTAAAGAATTCACAATAGTAGATCAACAGTTTGTGGTGAGGTTTAATGTTTTTTAGTGTATTTGTATTAATGTGAAACAGGGACGTAAGACAGATTTCAGATATTTTCTGACATTAAAGCCAGATCAAATCAAATCAATTCAGTAACACATTTTTATATTGCTTTAGTGTCAGAAAATATTTTCTACATCTCAGAAAACAAATTTCATGTTATTTCATTTTAACTTAATTTATTTAGCACAACAAATGTTGCGTAAAAATTTAAGAGTTTCCCAAATGTCTTCACTGTGTATGTGCTTCTATTATGATGTGAGTCAGACATGATGTTTGCAGTTGTAAATAGTTTCCAAACTTTTGGTAGAAGTTAAAAGTGTTTGAAATATGAGACCCTGTGAAATAATGCTGTGATGTGAAACTGAGGCTTATTTTCTTTTTCCTTCTGTTTCTTTTTCTTTCTTGTGGTTTTCTTCCTCTTATTCACACTGTAATCCTCATTTACAAGCAGAGAAAGGATAAACACAGCAAGTGTCACTTATTCTCTGTGTTCATAGGTGCAGCTTCAGAGCCATCTGTCACAATACTGGATGAAACAGATGATGGGATGCTGCTGCAGTGTGTTGTTCGAGGTGCTTCTCCAAAACCTAAAGTAGAGTGGAAGGACAGTTCTGGAAACAAACTTCCTGCTGAAGAACCACAGGTCACAGACAGAGGAGGCAGCTATGACATCATCCTCCAAACTATAGTGACCAAGACTGACCGCTACCAGTGTGTGGTCACACAGGAGGAAATCAACCATCAGACTGAAGCTAAGATTTATGTGTCTGTCAATGGTGAGATTCTTGTAATTACATTTTCATATTCAAATAATTTTATCATTTGCCAGCATGTTCATTCTTTCAAAAATGTGTTCAGACTGAACACAATGGAGATCTTGATAAGGACATCTGTACTTCATCAATCAACAGAGATCAGAGGAAGAATCAGAGTCTGGAGGG
>NW_026082122.1:3126-4110 GCF_006386435.1 Epinephelus moara | reverse complement strand
AAAACAGCTAGGCCTATATAAAAATATGTAAAAAGAAAAAAAAGAAAGAAAAAAAAACGAAAAGCGAATACCAAACTTTCATAACGAATACCTACCCATAGAAACGAATATTCAAATATCCAAATATTTGGGTACAGCCCTATCCATAAAGGGTTCAAAGTGTTCAGGTTTCATGCAAACACTGTTAAGAAATAAACTGTTTGCTTGTTTCCTCCCAAGATAAAGTTTGTGATTAAATACATTATCTGACTCTTTGTCTTTCTTCGCCATCTTTTTAATGAGAGAGGATGAGCGTGTAACTTGCTGCAAGATACTGCTGCTTTCACTAAAACACACTGGGCCGAATTCACAAAGAATGAACTGCGGCTGCTGATAGCACCTTGAATTGCACTTCATTTGCACCCGCAGTTTGCTCCGTCTTAACGTCCTATTCACAAAGGATATTGTGCTAATGATAGGCTATACCAGCGCAAACACGCCCACAAAGTTTGGCAGCTGAGTGCAGTTTGCCCCTGATTTGCCCCTGGTTGCAATAAGCCACACATGGCAAAGTATAAATGCTGGCTTTGCGCCAAGAACACCGTGGCAGAACAATGGCAGACTTTGTTTGGCAAAGTAGGCTACTGAATACTGTATACCCTCATGTAGTGATGTCTGCTGGTGAGTCAGTCTAACAGTGTCGGATGGGTTGAGGCTGTGGATTTGACCAGGTTTGACCACTTTATCACTATTCCCTCTCACTTGTAGCTGTTTTTTCGTTATATTTGAATTTAATATGAATTATGGAACCGTTTTTGTTCATGTTTGTTTCCCCCGTTTTGTAAAATAAATTATTGAAAGTTGCTTTTGAAGTGCGTGACAGAAGTGCGTTTTGAGAACGACCGCAGACTGTCACCTGTTCAACGCATCAATATCTTCGGATGCCATTAAAGTAATAATGATTATAATAATAATGTCAAAATATTATTTACAGACTGATTTAAC
>NW_026082122.1:1544-2996 GCF_006386435.1 Epinephelus moara | reverse complement strand
CTTGTCCCTCATACTTTGAGCTAGAGACACCATGTCAACTTTTAAAGAGTCAGAAGACCTTGAACGCATTAACTGTACATAATTATCTATCTTTATCTTTATTTCGGCCATGACCAATATTCTTTTGTTTATGAACACTGGTAGATAACTATCTTGCCACCAGGTGGTCTTTGGCTGCTCCTGACGCTACCGTCATAAAAACAAGAGACTGCACATGCACAGTTGCGCACTCTCAGCTGATTGTAAACAGATAAGATGGCGACAAGATGTAACTTCAGTGTTCATTTAAAGCTAGACGTTTTGAAATATTCTGAACAAATGTCGGGGAATATGCCGCGGGGCATATGACGCCTGGTATGCAGAGGATGGAAACAAGACCTTCACAAAAGGAGGGAACATGAGAGCAGCTGACAAACGCAAGATAAGGGCTTACCGTCTCCAGGTCCAGTAATTTCCTCTTTCGTTGGTGTCATGACTGCCCAGTACCTGGACAACTGAGCCGTGGCGGCACACAGGTATGTGGCGTGTCAGAGGAGAAATGAGCTGTTAACATTTCTCTTTGTGTTAGGTAACGTTAACGGCGTTAGGCTGACCAAACGTCCTCTTTTGCCCGGACATGTCCACTTTTCATGTCCCTCAGGGGCGTCCGTTTTTTTTTTATAAACTGATAATGTCCGGTTTTCCGTGTATTTGTGTGTGTGTGTTAGAGTGCGGCACAGCCGCATATTTCTGTTCGAAGCCGAACCGAGCCCGACATTATTTATAACCAAAGCACTGAGTTTGTGCCACACAGTTGTTACGGTTACAGGCTCTTTAACCCTATGGGGCCGAACAACGCATAACTTAGTCCGTCCAAATTCACATCTGTTCTTCTCTGTGGATTTTCTCCGTGACCTTGCGTCATAGCGAGAAGCCACACATATCACCTGAAACAGTGGAATCATAGCTTTCCGACAAGACCAAGCACTTGTCGGTAGTCCAATGTTTTCACAGCGAAAAAAAATGATAAAGTTACACTAAAATATGTATAACAGAGCTTTCATACAGCTTTGCACACACATTACTCTTGGATGGATTACTCGCGAATGCAGGCTCGCACAGAAATGCCACGCATATCACATGACAGCAGAGCTTTCCAGTGATACCACACACATCATTGTACTGTCATCCCATCACGCTATAAATACAGATTAATTGTCTACAAAATAAAAACCTGACGAATTTCTTTAAAATCCATTATACAGATCTTGTTATCAGTCACTTCATATAGTAGTGAGGAATATCGTATCTTACCACGTCTTAGGCTTGCGTGTGTTTCTCCCTGTCTATCCACATTTGTAGTCCAGCTTTCAAGATGCAAATATCTCCATATTGTCCAGTTGACACTCCATCAAACTTTGTATGACAAAACCAGCCACTTCACCTTTGCGCACCCAGACAACAGTAGCCTAA
>NW_026082122.1:0-1309 GCF_006386435.1 Epinephelus moara | reverse complement strand
ATACAGGCACATAGAAGGACATGGAATGATGGCAAATCTGGTTAGCCCAGATTGTCCTGAAAAAAACAAGATATAGCATGTGTATGTAGCCTTTATAATGACTGTGATATGAGCTTAAAAGTAAAGGCAGTAAAAATATCCCAAAAACGCCTAGGGCCCATAGGGTTAATCACTTATTGATGCTGTTTTTGAAGTATGAATAAGTCAATAAGTAATTTATTCCATTGAAATATCATTGATGTATTATTTGATCCTTTCTCTAGAGCACAAAGCCGAGGGATGGTTCGCCCAGGGCGTAAAACTAGCCAGGACCGCCTCTGGCACTGATATTTTTACCGTAACCATATTTATCTATGGAAGCCCATTTTTGCCAGTAATGGAAAAAAATCGCCATTCCTAATCAAAAATGTGAGATAAAAGTCATAATTATGAATGTAGCCTAGTTTTAAAATTAATTTGTGGCATGTTGTCTTGTAAGGTGTGTGGCATCACGGTGGCTGCAGACGGGACAGAGGATGAGATGATTCACTGATTCAAGGCAGGACAACTAGTACACTGTGGTGTAGTAAATAGTAAATAGTAAATAGTGGTGATTTACAAAAACACCAAAAACTATTTTTACTGTTAAAGTAAAGTTTGTTACTGTAAATAATACAGTACTTTATTTGTAATACTAGAAAAAAAAAAGTTTTTACTGTAAAGACAAGTTTACATAAATATTTCTGCTGTTTCAATTAAAAAAAAACAGTATTTGTATTTTCAAATTTGGCTGTGATTTTCTTTTATTTTTTTCTTTTATTAAAAGCCTCCTTCAAACAGTAGCCTGCCCCTATTGTAGCCTGGTCCCAAATTATTTTTTTGTTAATAGTGGCCCCGGCTACTATTTGAGGAAATACTGTATGTATGTAACATTCAGTCACTGGCCACTTTGTGTACACCTGTCTAATCTAATGCAGTCCAGCAGAACGACTATACCATGATTTTTTTCCCCGAAGCTTATAAATTTTATTGTTGACATCGTCTAGAAAGTGGTGATTCTACTTTGTTTATTATTGAGGTCATAGTGAATGGTGGTGGGGTACTGGGGTGGCCTCCTAATTTTGTCTAATTGAGGGGGACAAATATTAGTAATATTATATATTGCACTCCAGTACACCAACACCACCCACTACGACCTCAATAATAAAGTAGAATAATCACCTTTCTGACAAAAGCTGAAAATGTAAAAGCTTTGTTAACTTACAATGTGTGGCAGAGCTGTTGTATTGGATTGTAGCAGCCCCTGGTTGCTCAGCAGCCTCAGCCCCTG
>NW_026082121.1:0-1269 GCF_006386435.1 Epinephelus moara | reverse complement strand
TGGATCCCTCTGCGGGTGGTGGGCCTGCAGGGGATACTGTATTGTATGATTTTGTTTTGTGTGTGGAGTCTGGTGGAGAGAGTCAGTCTTAGTTCACAGCAACAAACCCACATGTATGTGTGAATGAAATAGTGGATGGATGGATGGATGGATGGATGGATGGATGAATGGATGGATGGATGGATGGATGGATGGATGGATGGATGGATGAACTTCTGCTCAAACCTGCTTTATCTGTACTGGTCCTATGTTTTATTTTTGTTGTTGTTGTTGTTATCAGAGAAGCCCAGTGACATCACCGTCCCTATCACTGCAGCAGTGGCTGTTCTCGTCCTCGTTGTTTCCACTGGATTCATCGTTTACAAAAAGAGGAAAGGTACTGTTTAACTGGCTTTTCTAGTTCTTTGATTTTGGTCTTTGAGTTGATGCTTTTATTCTGGTTGCATTTGAATTGAATTGAAACAAACATCAGTTCCCTGCAACTCAATTTTATACAACCAACAGTAAGTGCTGTCAGGCTCAGAGCCTGTCAGTCACGATAATACAACTAAACCACAATGATGTAGGAGAAAAGAGATAAGTAAATAAAGTAAGGACTAATCAGAAGGCTGGAATGGATTTATATATCCTGGCATTTCTGACTGTAACTGAAATTAACTTTTTTTTTTTCTCAGCCAAACTTCCCCCATCTCGTAAGTAAAACTTACTCTTATTCTATTTCTACTGATCAGACACACTTAATGCTGCAGATTAAAACAGGTTTCACATTATTGTGCTGATTATTTCAAGTATGTTTTCTGTATTTACTGTTTATAAAAGTTCAGAGCAGGATGAGTGGACTTCACACAGTTTCACACTAACAGTTTGTTTCTGACCTCACAGCTCTTGACAGCAGCTCTAAGCTCTCTGAGAAACTCAATCCAGAAACCTGACTGACAAAAAGAGTAAACACTCTGATATGTTATATCATAACTTTACAAAGCTTTACAAAAAAGACTGAAAGATGGCTTCCTGCAATCAGAATTAAGTGGTTATGATTCATATGCTTGATATTCAAACATTAAATGTAATAAATTTATTCCAGATCACAAATTTTTAATGTGTTACATATGTCAGATTTTTCTATTATTCTTTATTTTCTCACTTATTTTACTGTGATGCAACAAAGTGATTCCTGTTTCTAAGAATGCAAAATAAATGTTTTTGATTCTATTGTAATATTTTATGGCTTCAGAACAAATGAATCACAGGTTTCTGTAAACATGTAGA
>NW_026082120.1:0-1160 GCF_006386435.1 Epinephelus moara | reverse complement strand
ATTCCCTCTATAGTCCAGCCAGACGGATGAGTCAGGGCCTTGTAAAAGATTATGTTTGTTTCTTTTAGTTGGCGAGAATGTGTCGCTGCAAACACGACAAACATCCACTAACTTTGACGGTGTTTTCTGCGAGAGCGCGGCTGAGCCATTTTGTACCGCTACACGTGTTTCTAGTGGGACTATGTTTACAAGCACAAGAGTTCAGCGAGCCACCGAAGGACCGCCCTGCAGATTTACTATTGGTTCTGCAACGTGGGGAGTTTTTTTAAACTCTGAAATTGTATCCGCCCATCTAAACACAAAATCAGGGAGAAAGTCATCAGTCTTTAGTTAAGCAAAGCATCTGACTGCATAGCATAGACTGACTTGTGAGGGTCTGTTCGAAACCGCATACTTACTTACTACTCATACTAACTCTTTGAGTATGTAGTGTGTTTACACTGCGCAGTATGCGATTTTGAGTATGCGAGAAGTTCCCGGATGCATACTAGATTCGCCAGAAATGTTAAGTATACATCATGACCTTACTACTCACACTCAAATTACCCAAGATGCAACGTAACGTGACGTCATCGATGGGCACGCCACAGCCACAACCATACAAATGTGAGTAAATGTGAGTGATTTACATGTAAATCATTACATGTAACGTTACGTAATGTTATCGCTCCTGCTGGTTAGCGTTAAGTTAGCCCATTTAATGCCACATAACGTCAGCAGTAGAAACTGCGTATCAGCTAATATAATACAGTTTGCTAAGAATGAGGACTTGTGATTGATCGAAAAATACCTATTAACTGCAGTGTTTCCGCTACATTCATTCAGCAGCGGCGTCACGCCGCAAGGCCGAATAATAGCGGCGTGGTTTGATAACGCAATCAAACAGCGTGCGGTGACGGAGTAAAATGTCGGCAGTGTGGCCATATTTTACCCCATCACCGCACTCGCATTTGCAACTAAAAATAGTTTTGTGCGGGCAAAATAAATCATTCAGCACGCTGTGTGAGAGTACAGATTTCAACCAGCAGCAGAAACGAAACGGCGGTCACAGACATGGACATGAATACGTATTCCTGTCAAATATGGCGGCGCATGATAACGGCTTACCAGAGAAGTCCAGCTCCAAGTGAAAAAAATCCTAGAGGAAACACTGAACTGGT
>NW_026082119.1:0-1256 GCF_006386435.1 Epinephelus moara | reverse complement strand
TTTAGCAGTTTTTTTTGACATACTATACTATCTTTTTATCACTTTTTTCAACATACTATACCATGACGTTTTTATAGCTTTTTTCAACATACTATACAATGACGTTTTTATAGCTTTTTTCAACATACTATACCATGACGTTTTTATAGCTTTTTTGGACATACTATACTATGACGTTTTTATAGCGTTTTTGGACATACTATACTATGACGTTTTTATAGCTTTTTTCAACATACTATACTATGACGTTTTCATAGCTTTTTTTACACATACTATACTATGACGTTTTTATAGCTTTTTTGAACATACTATACTATGACGTTTTTATAGCTTTTTTACACATACTATACTATGACATGATAGCTATTTTGGACATACCATACTGTGACTTTTTTATCACTTTGTTCAACATACTATACTATGACGATTTGTCACTTTTTTCAAAGACTATACGCTGACTTTTTTATCGCTTTTTTCGACATACTATACTATGACGTTTTTATAACTTTTTTACACCTACTATACTATGACGTTTTTATACCTTTTTTGGACATACTATACTATGACGTTTTTATAGCTTTTTTACACATACTATACTATAACGTTTTTATAGCTTCATTGGACATACAATACTATGATGTTTTCATAGCTTTTTTAGACATACTATACTGTGACGTTTTTGTAGCTTTTTTGGACTTACTATACTATGANTTTATACCTTTTTTGGACATACTATACTATGACGTTTTTATAGCTTTTTTACACATACTATACTATAACGTTTTTATAGCTTCATTGGACATACTATACTATGATGTTTTCATAGCTTTTTTACACATACTATACTATGACGTTTTTGTAGCTTTTTTGGACTTACTATACTATGACGTTATTGTAGCTTTTTTACACATACGATACTATGACGGTTTTATCACTTTTTTCAACATACTATACTATGACGTTTCTATCAATTTTTTCGAAATACTATACTATGTTTTTATCACTTTTTTCAACATACTATACTATCACGTTTTGATAGCTTTTTTCCACATACTGTACTATAACGTTTTTATAGCTTTTTTNTTTCAACATACTATAGTATGACATTTTTAATCACTTTTTTCAACATACTATACTATGACGTTTTTGTCACTTTTTTCAACAAACTATACTATCACGTTTTGATAGCTTTTTTCCACATACTGTACTATAACGTTTTTATAGCTTTTTTTACAAATACGATACTATGACGTTTT
>NW_026082118.1:0-1964 GCF_006386435.1 Epinephelus moara | reverse complement strand
AGTACATCAAACTTGGGCCGACATCTGTAGCTGCTGGAACCGACAGCCCAGCCTTCGGCCCTCGTCACAATGCACTCGGTCGCTGGGTCATTCCTGGTAATGAGAGGCTTCTACTGCTAGGTGGTGAGCCACCTGACTACACGCCTTTTAGGGGTCCCCATAGCCCTCGACCGTCAATGATGGGGCCCCTTTCGTGATGGAGGTCGCTCCAGCCTCCCCTCATCATTCCATGAACTCCCTCAAGACATCCAGGGAGTACAAGAGGGTTCTGCGACTGACGAGTTTAGCAAAGCTCAGGCGTCGAGCTTGCTGCAAGCCCAATGTCCTCAGGAAAGTATTGTTGGTTGAGGGCCATTTGCCCCTGGCACCCACCGGAAAACCGAAGACCTGCACCCTGCGAACCTTAGACAATCTCTGAGGCAGTACGTGACAGAGAGGGCAGTTCACTTTCTCGAGCCGCGCGGTCTCAAGTGAGTCTTCCTCGAGCTCGTACCGAATCGTCACATCCACCACCAGTGCCAAATCGTCTTTCGTGAAGACGAGGTCGGGCGCCAGAACCCCGCCCGAGGGAAGGGTCCAGCGGACCTCCCTCATCACACTCCAGCCGTAGTGCTGCGCTTCCGTAACGATGAGATCGCACACCTTGTGGTGCCTTCGGATTCGACCCTGTTGAACCTTTGGACAAGCCCCAAGTATGTGTGAACAGGTCTCGGGAGAACCCCGNCAAATCCCTGGCCCTCGCGTTCAAGTGCTTGGACTAGTGGGTCCAATGCAATGTTAAAGAGGAGAGGGGACATGGAGTCACCTTGTTTCACTCCAACTTTAATGGCGATGTCTGCTGTGCACCCTTCAGCACATCGCACTTTGGTCGTGCATTTCTCATAAGAATTCCTGACCAATTCCAGCATGTGTTGGTCTAACCCCTTCCGTTCCAGAGCACTCAGGAGATGCTCATGTGAAACGGTATCGAAAGCCTTAGCGAAGTCGACAAATACGACCCCAAGGGTCGACCCCTTCTCTTGTGCTCAACCTCAGAATCACCTCCAAGACCGATAGGTTTTCCAAGCAACCGGGGAGGCTATAAAGCCTCTCTGCCGCGGATGGATAGGGCACGCCGCCGTCATCCTACCCGTCAGGATCCGCGAGAAAAGCCTCAAGACCATAGACCCAATGGTAATTGGACGCCATTGATTGACGTCCCGGAGCTGCTCCGGGTCAGTGGCCTTAGGTATGAGTACTGTCCTGCACTCCTTAAAGACTCCCGGCAGGGTCCCTGAGACCAGCCATGTGGAGAACATGCACGCCAACTTCTCCCCTTTGGGGTCCCAATCCAGGAGAAGGGATTTGGTAACGCCATCGGGACCCGGGGAGGAACGGTTCTTGACAGCCCGTAGGTGTTTCATAACTTCCGTGGGTGTGATCAGGCCACAGAAGACCGAGTTATCAGCACACCCAAGACCACCAAACGCTCCAAGCCCCCGGAACAGCCTGACGTCAGCCCACCTACCTTCGAATGCTGCAGTGATCTCGGTCAGGGGGACGGGACAGATCTGCCCCGTTTGCCCGTCAAGGACAAGTGACGCCAACTTCGCCCTGTCCTGCCGATAGAGACGATACAGGTTTCTAGGGCCATTGTACCTCCACCTGCATCGCCTGACTGAACCGGAAGCCGGACGCCCGGCAAGCCCCATGCGATCCGAAGGTATGGTCTTCATCTCCCGACCCACCTCACGAAGTAGTTTGGAGGAGGCAGACATGATTGCTTCCTGACAGCAGTCATCCTCCGTGATGCGGACCTCGTCAGACTTGCCAGCCCTGCCCCCAGTTGCAGCTTTAAAGATCTCAACCAACGCGTCCTTGACCGTCTGCTGCGGCATTGGGGGCGTGGAGGGAATCGCCCAAGATTTCCTCAGTTGTTCGCACGCCTTAGCCTTCTGCTGGCTAAGTCTCCCCGATTTCCGAAC
>NW_026082117.1:0-4178 GCF_006386435.1 Epinephelus moara | reverse complement strand
CACACACACACACAGCCATCTTTGAGTCTCTCTCTGTCCTTCAGTGTCACTTTAAAGGGACAGTTTGTATTTTGTGGTCTGAGTTATTGTTTTGTCTGAATATCAGCTGCATCTGGAGGCACACACACACACACACACACACAGCCATCTTTGAGTCTCAACACGACGACCACTCAAACTGTTCAGCTCTTATTTCTGCGACTTCGACCTCAGAATCAAAAACATTAATGTGTTTCAGTTCGTTTCAGCTTTTTATGAAGCAACACAATATTTACTCAAACAAACAAATCAAAGAGCCACAGGTGATTTTTACATGACGTTACTTCCACATATGAGGAGCTTTGTCCCACTCGAGCTCGGGGACACTTCAACATGAGGACAGGTGGAGTTTAAACCAGTGATTCTCAACCCTTTTCAGATCGTGAGCGTCTGTTTCTCTCGTTCCATAAATAAATAAAGTTATTACTGTCAGTGGTTGTATATGTCCGGCTGTGACTCATCCAGCCAAAGAGTTTTGGTTTTTTCCCTCGCTGTTTTTGAAGTTTCCTGAGGTCTGAAGAGGTGAAACTATCCAGTAATTCAAGAGGTTGAGAAAACAAACATTACAGGAGAGTCTAAACTTGTGTGGCAGAAACGTTTGAAAGTGTTTTCCTGTTTGGTCCTGATCGACTCTGCTGTTACTCTGCTGTCGACTTCACTGCACTGATAGTTTGACACATGCTCATGTACAAATTCACACAAGCACCTGACTCACAAAACATTTTATACACTTTTTAATATTCATCCAGGTCATTCTCTTCCTCCTTCTGCTCTGACTTTATTCTTTAACTTTTAGGTTTCATTTTTTAAACGTGGCGATCAGAGCGGACAGCGAGCTGAGGATTTCATTAGTGCAGCTTTGATGAGATATCTTTCAGTTTGACACTCAACAAACCAGCTGCATGTCTTCCCACAACATCACCATACAACAGATACATACAGTTGTAGATGGCGTGACCCGAAGAGACAACTGCCACGCTGCAGACCACTGCTCAACACCAACAAACAAATAAAGTGGTTGTTTTCAAGCGACCCACTGCTGCTTTTCTTGCCAAGATAGTGCCTCAACAAGCACTTGTTTTTTTATCAAGACGTCCCTGCTTTCAGGGCGTCGGCCACGGGTTTGGCTCCAGCCTGCGGCCCTTTGCTGCGTGTCATTCTCCCACTCTCTCGCTCTCTCTCTCTCTCTCCCCATTTCACTCTGTTCTGTCAAATAAAGGCAAAAAGGCCAAAAACATAATCTTTATAAAAAGAAAAAAAGAGGACATCACTGCGGGACAGTGCCAAAAAAGATGCTTGTTTTTTACCAAGACATTGCCGCAATCCCTGCTGGCATACGGCACGAACACTTCTTGATTTTTACTGAAACATTTTTGCATTTCCTGCAGGATATGGCACGAAAAGCGCTTGTTCTTTACAGAGACATTGCTGCCTTTCCTGCCTGTATACTGCCAAAAAAAGATGCTTGTTTTGTACCAAGACATCAGTACATTTCCTGCTTGGATACGTCACGAAAAGCGTCTGATTTTTACAGAGACACTGCTGCGTTTCCTGCCGGGATACTGCCATGAAAAAATGGGCATTTCCAGCCACAACATGGCCTTATTTATATTAATACTCATTTTTCCATAATATTTTATAGATGACGAGAATTTCAAATAAAGTCCTGAGACTTTAGGTGACTGGAGGTGCAGAGGTGAAATCAGAAGGTTCTGTTTCATGTGCAGAGTGAGTGTGTTTAGATAAGTGTGTATAAGTTTGTTGTTGTTGTGAGGAAGTCAAATCAAGATGAAGTCTGGTGTGTAGCTGTGGGTGCAGACTGAGAGGACGGAGCTACTGTAACTAGTTCAGAGACGAAGCTCCAAATCTCTTTAAGAGCTCAGGAGGACGGAGGGAAGTGGGTCAGACGTCTTTATACACACACACACACACACACACACACACACACACACACACACACACACACACACACTTGCTGTTTGCTTGGGATCAACCCCGCAGGTCGTATAAGGTGAAGTGGAAACCTTCACATTCTGTAGGTATGACCGTTGTTATCTCACCGACACACTGATATCCTCCAATTGTGCTGCTAGAGACGCTTTCTTGAGAAACACGCGAGGTGAGATGAAGTCACAGAAACACTTCGACATCCTACATCTCCAGTGTGAACCACACTTTAACGTGACCCGACCGAGACACACTGAAGTCTGAACTTATTTAAACCAAATATATGAGACGGGAAATACACAAGAAGCAACAGTGCTGGAAAGAAACTTAGTGTATTTACTAAAATATGTGCTGAAGTTTAAAGTGTTTGTACTTCTCTTGAGTTTTTCCATTTTGTGCTGCTTTATATTTCTACTACTGTCACACATTTAAAGTGAAGAGAAATTTGGCTGTAATTACGAGTAACTCTCGCCCGGCGGCGTCACGGGAAACGAGACAGGACAACAACAAAATATAAAGTGGCAAAAGTCCAAGTAGGGCAGGTGGGAGCGGTGGTGGACGGGTCCAGCATCCACGACTTTCACCAAGGAGGCCGGTGTTCACTTCCTGTGAGACTGTAAAGTCAAACCCTGTTCTTTTATTCCTAAACCCAACCATGTGTGTGTGTGTGTGTGTTGGCTAAACGTAACCATGTGTTTGTTGTTGAAGGAAAAAAAGTTAGCGGTGTTGTACCGACGTAGTGCTTTTATTTTGAAAGAGACTGTATGCAAACTGTACATTTATTTTGAAAACAGACAATGCATGTAACAGGCTGAAGTTGACATGGCGTCCCAGAACGTCAACAACCAACACACCCAGGGTACCTTGGACATCATATGTGGACGTGGAAAGTCCATGACCAAACGTGGACATGTGACGAGGTCACAGTGAGGATGATGTTCCAGAAATACTTCATATATAATATTAGGAAAATAACCTATTGAAGTATTCAGACGTTCATTCTGACAAAATGTTGTACGATTCTGCAAACCACGGGTACGTGACATTTGTAGGTTCATATGTCATGGATACCCTGAAACTTTACGTTTCAACAGCGCTGTGGTTACGTGTGATTACGTGTGATTACGTGTGATTACGTGTGGTTACGTGTGGTTACGTGTGGTTACGTTTAGGCAGAGAAGCAGTTGTTTGATACAGTCAGCTTATACACTACGTCACTTTAGCAACATTGATTTGATAAGCATGAGACGTGTATGTGTTTATAGGTGATTAAAGTCATGTCTGTGTCTCTCATCTCTGAGCCCATTGGCTCCTACTGAAGATGTAAATCTTTAAAAAACAACTGTATAGTTTCATCAGGCTCAAACAGCTGCTCACTGTACGTTAATGGTGGAGGATCCCAATACGTCTTTCACCACTACACAACAAAGCAGCTGAAGAAAGAAAGACAGGAAGTTACCACAAGTCTTTTACTCCTCCTCTAAAAGCTCCAATCAGCTCGTTCATCGTCCACAACCAAACACGTGAAGTCAAACGGCGTGATGCGTCTGAAGGGAAGACGTCAGCGGACTGAAACCACCTCTGTGAAGTGATTCTGCTGCAGAGCCACTAACTTTAATGTAAAACTCATTCTATCAAACTTTTATGATTCCATCTCTCTAATTATGTTTAATTGACTTTACTGCCCACATAAATATTATCTCATCTGTAATAAACGTTAACATCTTTATTTCAGGCTGTGTGACGGTTTTAAATCACAGACGCAGAGGAGACAAAGTGCCGCAGTCGACCTCTTCCCACCTTTTGTTCACAAGCGGCCGCACGCTTCCAACCAACCCACCCTGACCACGCCCCCTGAGCTCTGTGTGTGTGTGTGTGTGTGTGTGTGTGTGCGTTGTTAAAGGGGGGGATGTTTATCCTAGAGGTTAAACGGCCTGATGATAGGGGTCACGACCTCCAAGCTGTGACCTCCGACCTTTCAGCACGTGTTGAGCGTTCCTGTGATAGTGTCACCCGCCGCTGCCGCCATGGGTGAGCTCGTAAATCAGTGAGAGGAGGAGAAGGAGGGGGGGAGGTGGCAGGGGTTGACCTTTGACCCCTAACTTGTTCCTGAGAACACACACACACACAGCAACTGCTCAGATGTATGAATGGAGGGCTGCTGCCTCTGTGTGTGTGTGTGTGTGTGTGTG
>NW_026082116.1:0-1062 GCF_006386435.1 Epinephelus moara | reverse complement strand
GCCGGCAGTCGGCCCAGTGAATGAAGTTATTTTATAGTTCTAGTTTACTACTCACTTGCAGTGCTGTGTGTTTTAGGGATGTGGCTCCTGTGGGGCTTCTTGTATGAACGTGTCCTTTAGTTTTTAGGATTTCGTACTTTCAGTAAAGGCCATATTTGTATTCTACACCTGTCTGTCTGGAGTGGATGTTCTCTTGCCTCTGACACCGGACCAGACCGGCTCAAAGAAAGATGGTGGCAGCTCTGAGCTCTTAATCGTTAACTCAAATTTGTGACAGTATTTTGCAAGTACCTCAAAATGACATGTAGGCAGGCTGTTTGAATACCTCCAGTTACTTTCCACCATGCACAACTTTAATAACACACACACACACACACACACACACACACACCTCCATCATCCCTCCCTCTGACAGACGTCACACATGCCCACCAATCGCCTCCTGTGTTTATCCTGCAGCTTTTATAAACCGGGACAACCGGAGACTGAACTTCCACACTGCATCAGTCTGTTGGTCTCTGCTCTGCCCCAGAGTCAATCTCAACTCCAGCTTCCTGTGTCTCTCTGAGTTTCCTCGGGACTGTCCCATCATGCATCTCCGGTTTATCCTCTGCGTAACGACCCTGCTCGTGTGCCCGTACCTCATCACCGGGTCGCGGATAGCCAAACGCTTCGCCATCGGCTGCCCGGAGAAGTGCGACAAGTCGCAGTGCGCCCCGATCCCCGCTGACTGTCTGGCCGGTGACGTGCTGGACCGCTGCGACTGCTGCCCGGTGTGCGCGTCCGGCGAGGGCGAGCAGTGCGGCGGCACCGGGGACCAGGAGTGCGCAGAGGGGATGGAGTGCGTGGTGACCGACGGCGTGGAGGTGTCCGCCACCGTGAGGCGGAGGGGCAAGGCCGGGATGTGCGTGTGCACCAGCTCCGACCCGGTGTGCGGCAGTGACGGTGTGTCGTACCGGAACATCTGCGAGCTGAAGCGCGTCAGCAACCGGGCGACGAAGCTGCAGCAGCCGCCGGTGATTTTCATCCAGAGAGGAGCCTGCGGAAAAGGTGAGATGAGAG
>NW_026082115.1:1316-4075 GCF_006386435.1 Epinephelus moara | reverse complement strand
TATATACACACACTCACATCCCAGCGGTGGTCAGTGGTCCATTCTAAGAACAATTTTGCCCTGCTAAAATATATATTTTCCCCCCAAAAATTAACACACACATTTGAATGTAAATTTGCCTATATACACTCGACCTGTTGTCCATCATGTTGTATATAAAATGTCCTCTTACATGGTTATTCTAATGGGAACAACATGGCACAAACATTTAGGATCTTTAGCGATCATCAGCTCCAATCCATTTTAAATGCACTTGTATAGCACATTTCTATTCATCCGACCACTCAAGTCACATTCACCTATTCACACACACATTCATACACTGGTGGCCGAGGCTACCATACAAGGTGCCACCTACTACTAAGTTTTTAACACAGTCACACACCAGTGGAAGCAATTTGGGGTTCAGTATCTTGCTCAAGGATACTTCAACTGCCAATCTTCCAATTGGTGGACAACCTGCTCTACCTCTGAGCCACAGTATACAAGCATGCTCCTACTTTTTGCCACTTTTCAAAATTTGCTAATATTACATGTACTTCATTTTCTTCTTCTTTTAAAGATATTTTTTGGGCATTTTTGCCTTTATAGATAGGACAGTTGAGTGTGAAGGGGGGAGAGAGAGAGGGGTAATGACATGCAGCAAAGGGCCACAGGTTGGAGTCGAGCCCGGGCCGCTGCGGCAACAGCCTTGTACATGGGGCGCCTGCTCTATCCACTAAGCCACCAATGCCCCATACTACATTTTCAATAATATGTGTTTATTGAAGAATTTGGACAGGCCCAACAACCACATTCAAGACTTGCTGGCTGAGCAATCTGACTTATAGGAAGTTCAACTTTGAGGTTTGCTTATTGAAGACTCATTTATGTGAAAAGAGAACTGTGACTGGGTAGCATTAGTATTTTAATGTCAACACTATACTTGGCATTCTACATGCTGCTGTAAGGACTCAACAGCTTGTCTTTTCTAATTCCAGGTACTGGAGAACCAGACAGTCTTCTTCCTCACCTGACTGCGATGATTTATGATCCTCACTACATCTGGAATTAAAAAAAAGGAATATATTTCAAAATTTAACATTAATCATAATTAAAATTCTCTACACAAGGTCCAACTTATCGTTTTTGTAACCCAGCATCACTAATGCTCTTTTAAGTCACAAGGCTTCAAATCCTTGTGAACCTAAAACAAGAGAGCTGAAGCTGTTGTTGATGCCAGTGGTTTTGTAATACTATTAATAGTCAATACTATTAATGTTTAGGCTGACTCATTGGTCAACATTAGTGTTACCGCAGGAACCAGTGCTAAATAAAAACAAACAAACTGGTGAATAACTGTGCCAGCACCACCAAGTGGTGAACAGGGCAACATATTCTCATTCTGACCTCGTCGCATATCGACGTTTGGACATGGACTTTTCACGTTGAGATATGGCGTGCAAGGTACCCTGGGTACGTTGGTCGTTGACATTCTGGGACACTGTGTCAACTTCAGCCTATTATATGCTGTTTTCAAAATACACTTCGGTTTTCAGGAAATGTACACTTTGCATACAGTCTCTTTCAAAATAAAAGCACCACATTGGTACAACACTGCAAATTTATGTTTTTTTCCTTCTACAACATATGTACATGGTTACGTTTTGCTAAAACACTCACATGTGGTTGGGTTTAAGATAAAAAGAACAGGGTTTGGCTTTACAATATAACAGATGAACTCCGGCCTCCTGGGTGAAGGTCGGTGGTTGCTTAACAACAGCAAAACTATATCAAAACATCCCTTAACAAACTCTGACACAACTCATGAAGTATAATCCAAGTGTCATTTATCCAGTTGTATGCTCAGTACTTTCCAAACACCTGCATTTTAGTTGAAACTCAGGCTGTCAAGCAATTTAAAAAAAAATGGAATTAATTACATGCTCTTTGGTCAATTAATCTAAATTAATTGCGTACATCAATTTTTGTTGTGCAAGTATTTCAATATTTTGATTCAAATGAATTCTGGCAGATGTGTTGTAGTAAAGCTGCTGGATTTTGGACACAATTGTCCCCCTGTCCTCTACCACTGAAAGTGGTCTGCAGTCCATTGCAAGGGAGTTAGTTAGGTCACAGGTAGACTAACTCAGTTTACATCTGAATGCCTGGTTGAGTGTGGCTTGACAAGACTGGCTGCTAGTGTTAGCCTTTAATGATTCACCAGGTCAAAGGGCACCACGGAACGTGACTAATCAGCGTTCAATTTTTTTAATGCGTTATTTTTTCTGTGAAATGAACACATTATTTTGACAGCCCTGGTTAAAATGTTACAACATAAAACACTTCTGCCTTTGAGTAGCATGCCTGAGCAGGCGCCCAGGTATGCTACTTGCATGAGATGAGATTATTTAGCAGAAATGGATGTGTTTGGGTAGTACTGAACATACGACTGGGTAAATGAGACTTGGATTATACTGCACATGTTGTGTGTAAGAGTTTGTAAACAGGTTGATATAGTTTTGCTGTTGTTAAATGTGGGCCCCAAGGACTTCAATTATCAACAATGTTCACCATTTTTGGATTCTCCATCCACTGTGGAGGAAGCGAGAAAAAAAAAGTTCTGTTTACAAATCATGTGCATGGAGTGTCTTTAATATGGGGTGCTGTTTGTAAAGTGGCTCACGCTGAAAATAACATCAACATTTTGCCACATGTAGCTTCAAACAATGTTTAAAAAAGTGTTGTGAATTTTTTAACGTCACCTTTTACCACATTTA
>NW_026082115.1:0-927 GCF_006386435.1 Epinephelus moara | reverse complement strand
AGATTTAACATTAGCATTTAGATTTAACATTTAGATTTAACATTTAGATTTAGATTTAGCATTTAGATTTAACATTTAGATTTAACATTTAGATTTAGATTTAGCATTTAGATTTAACATTTAACATTTAGATTAAGATTTAGATTTAGCATTTAGATTTAACATTTAGATTTAGATTTAACATTTAGATTTAGATTTAGATTTATTATTTAGATTTAACATTTAACATTTAGGTGCCACATTTAATATTTAGATTTAACTATTTAATATATTTCTAAGTTAACAAATATTGCTGTAAATGTGGTAAAAGGTGACGTTAAAAAATTCACAACACTTTTTTAAACATTGTTTGAAGCTACATGTGGCAAAATGTTGATGTTATTTTCAGCGTGAGCCACTTTACAAACGGCACCCCATACTTTAAGGCCTAACACAGGATTTTTTCCACACTGTCATTCAGGCCTAGTCCACATGGATGTTTTGTTTTAAAAAAAAAAAAAACAGGGTTTCCCCCCCATATTCTAAATGACCATCCACACACAGTTATAAAAAAAAGAAAAAAAAAGAAAAATGTACCGCTGTCAAGGTCATGCCTACCCAACAGGTGGCAGTGTAACCCTAACCCTGAAGTCATGAGACGAAGATGCTGGCCAATCATTAGCCATTCTTTTTTTTTTTTCCCTACTTGTCTGCATTGGTCTTCATAGCTTAGCGCCACAAAAGGGTGTAAGCTTCTTGTGAAGATTGATGCACTGTTAATCTTGCAGTCAAGTATTTTATACCCATAATGCGTGGTTGTGACCGTCACCCACCCTCCCTGGAGACTAGCCTAACAGCCTTTATTGGAAAAACTTCCTAATATAGTGTTTTGCGGTTTGGTCTAATCTCTGAAGATGACGTGCTGACGTATTGCGGTAAGCGAGTTGT
>NW_026082114.1:0-1231 GCF_006386435.1 Epinephelus moara | reverse complement strand
TCTCTCTCTCTCTCTCTCTCGTATCCTATTACTATTACCTATTACTGCACCGCTGTGATAGAAGTTAACCTGCAAGACAGTGGAGCACAAAGGCTCCGGAGAAGAAGCCGAGTTAGTGACATCCAGAATGGCCGAGTTAGCAAGATGCAGTAATAGGACACGAGAGAGAGAGAGAAGGAGAGAAGGTGCCCGGTGTATTATAGGGGGTCCTCCGGCAGACTAGGCCGAAGTCAGCGTAACTAGGGGCTGGTACCAGGCAAGCCTGAGCCAGCCCTAACTATAAGCTTTATCAAAGAGAAAGTCACAGATACATAAACAAAACCACACAATCTCACACACCCCAGCTGCAACCTCCCATGGCATGGGGAGTTTCATGTCTTCTGCAGTTTGGATTTCAGAAGCCATCAAAGTTCCACTTCCAAATCATGTCGTCTGCCTTTCCCGAGGTAAATTTATAAGGAACAACACTGAATGTTTTAGGTATTTCTCATCATCACACACACCTGACGTTACAGACATTGACCAAACAGACCAGCTCATATGGCTGATTTCTACAACTTCCTAAATAAATGCCTAATAACAAAAACATGTAAATGCAAGATTTATAGGTCAAACTCTTTTGCCTCATTTAGAATTTGAATCAAATCTGTAGCTAAAACTATGCTGCAGCAGTACACGATCAAATACATGTTGGCCTGCTCAGTTTCTCCACTGAAATTAACTAGTATATATTTGTGTCTGCCTGCTGTTACTTATATCCTCACAGAAGCCAGTACACATCAATCAAGCTTTCACTAGGTCACATGAATTCAAATGAATATGGATGTGTCGTTTGATCATCACCAGTGTTGGGCAGTAACGCGTTAACGCATTACAGTAACGCGATTAGTTTTGGCAGTAACTAGTACTCTAACGGGTTAGGTTTTAAATTCCCCCCAAAAAAAACCTTTAAGGGGGAAAAAAAACAGTAGAAACCTCAGGAAGAGCAACTGAGGAGGGATCCCTCTTCCAGGATGGACAGACGTGCAATAGATGTTGCACAGAACAGATCAGCATAATAAATTAACAGACCGTATGACACAATGAGACAGAAAGAGAGACAGAGACAGAGAGACAGAGACAGAGAGAGATGCAGGACAGACGATAATGTTAATAGCTTACAACAACATTAATGAAAGTAATAATATGATAATTATATTTCTGGCTATTGTGGTACAATATGTTGAAAGTA
>NW_026082113.1:6986-9726 GCF_006386435.1 Epinephelus moara | reverse complement strand
ACTATTCTTCCTAGCAGATGTTGAAGCTGCTGGAAGCTGCCTGCCTAGCCTCTTTGGTTTGTGGAAGCTGATTTCCCTCAATGGAGCTGGTCTGACTTCTTTCCTGCTGATGTCTTTCCACATGCACACTCCAGAAGTAACTGCTGCTTTCTCTGTCCTTCCCATCCTAACATAGAGCTCAACTTTGAATAATATTGCAGCTGCATGGCTGCAGCATGACCCAAGCCTGAAATTTCACAAAACATAATAAACATACTGGCTGATCCATAATGATAACCTGAAAGGACAGTAAAACAGAAGCATAATTCATGTTTGCATAACCACTATATCATAGAGCTCTGAACTATGTTAGCTACAAGCCCACAACACCAAATAATAGGCTAGCTCTGAACTATGTTAGCTACAAGCCCACAACACCAAATAATAGGCTACTTACCCTGCCATACAGGTGCAATTCGCTGTGAGGACGTAGTTTTCTCCTTGGTTGATTATAACCCAAGCCTCATACATCTTGTGTCCTTGTCTTTGACTAGGGAGAATTTCTGATTTCAACACACAAAACTCTGAGTCTATGTCATGGTATTTGACGTTCTGTACATGACCACAGACAACATACTCATAAGCATCCAGCGATTTATAGGCTCGTAATTTCTCTCTGGTGTACACGCTCGGTTTCTCAATTAAATACGTATATATATCTGGCCACTGTATATTCGGCCACTTGCTAACGTCTTCAACCCACTCATTAATAGCACACGGATCTGGAAGTCGGACACCATTTGTCAAAGTCAACTTGTTGAGGTAACATTCGCGATCTTTTGTTGATAATCCCCTTGCATAGCTTGACAAACTGTCGATCTCCACCATACTTCCGTTGCCAAAATGCGCGCGCATACGTACTACGTCATCATTGTGTACAAACCGTGAACGGGTCTATAGGTACGAGGTATCAGTACTGTGACAAGAAATTTATGTTGCATTTATGTTACATTATCTTACTTACCTTAATCCAATCTAAGTGAGTATTGAATGATGAACTGTGAGTGGTTTTTATAATCATTTGCATATGAGTTCCTGACTGTTTATTACATCATTTCATGATTTTGTTTCACTATAAAACAGTGGAGTTACATTTCATATGTTGACATTGCAATGCAGCAGTTATCTTTTAATAAGTTAGCAGTGAAAAGTTGCATTATACATTGATATTGATAAAATTAAACTGTACAGTTAGAAGAAAAGGTTGAACAGATTTAAATAAGCCCTGTTATGTTATACAGGCTGGGTTTTTTGGATACCCTGAGATTCTGGACCCTGGATTTGGAGTGATTCTCTCCCTGACGAGGGGGATGGCGAGCTACCCGTGTGAGCATCTGGATTGAGGAGGGCCTTCCCATCCTTCATCTTCTGTCCTGTCAGCGTGGTAGGGCTGTGGGAAAGGACTTTCAAGGACGATCGAAGTGAACTATTTTCTTATTTTTGGGGAAAAACATTTTATTTTATTTAGGGTGCACCCAGTTAAAAGACATTTCGAAAGAGAACAAAACTGACTGCCGGCAGTATTTGTGAATTGTTTATTGTTTTTATGTGTATTCAATACAGTGTTTTTGCTCAAATTTACCTGTGTGTTCCAGTTACTCGTTGTGGTGTCCAATCCCTTATTATTACTTCGCCCTGCGAACCTAAAAAATACTAGCCAGTGTGCACTTACCTGTCAGGTGGGTTACATAGTAATAAAAGATATAATGCTATTGTCACCACGAGTGGATACTGTATTACAAGACTGCCTGTTTTGATGCAAAACAACTGTACTTTGTCAGAGAACATTTTGCTGATACCTTTAGTATCAACATTTTTGCCAGATGTTAATTAGCAAAATTCCCCATTATGTTAATAGCAAACGTAATTTGCTTGGCACCATGTTTCCCTCAAAATGTATTTGCTGTTTCACATTAGTTGTACACAGAATTACTAGAAGACAGGGCTGCCTCCTACCAAATAAGAAAATATATGCTGTTTTTTTAAAAGCGGGAAAACCCACTGAAAATAGACGATTGAATTGACTTCTTTCCCATTGGCATTAGATGAATATGCCTTTCTGTTGTTTCTGATATGCCATGTTTAACATCACAAATGCGCCGGAGAACGGGGTAAGTAAACAGTAGAAAGCATCATGGAGGTCAAAAGAATTACGGTGGTCGGGTCACTTATTTAAATATGTTACTTAATCACTCTGTCTATTGAACTCAGAGCCGACTACTTTTGAGTTTTGTTTGAGTGCTGCTTGGATGGAGACGCACAGAATCTGTGTCTGAGGTGACAAAGAGTTACAGAGGTACCCACAGTCAAGTTGGCAAAAGCAAAAATTAGCATGTCCACTCAGGTGTCTCATCTCCATCTCTGGCGATCGGAGCGGAAGACAATAGGTGGGTGTACTGTAAACAGCCGGAAAATGAGGTGGGTGTATCCTGTATACCTGCATATACCCTCTGCTACATCACTGGTGCTGTTTTTTTTTGTCCAGTGGGAAAGGGACCTTACTGTTCAACGTATTCTTATACAACAGTTCGTATTATATACAGTGGGGCAAAAAAGTATTTAGTCAGCCACTGATTTTGCAAGTTCTCCTACTTAGAAAGATGAGAGAGGTCTGTAATTTTCATCAGAGGTACACTTCAACTATGAGAGACAAAATGAAAAAAAAAATCCAGGAAATCACATCGTAGGATTTTTAAAGAAT
>NW_026082113.1:4072-6093 GCF_006386435.1 Epinephelus moara | reverse complement strand
CACCATAATTTACAAATAAATTCTTTAAAAATCATACAATGTGATTTCCTGGATTTTTTTTCTCATTTTGTCTCTCATAGTTGAAGTGTACCTCTGATGAAAATTCCAGACCTCTCTCATCTTTCTAAGTAGGAGAACTTGCAAAATCAGTGGCTGACTAAATACTTTTTTGCCCCACTGTATATAGTATATTAGAGCCCAACGACCACGAATCACATTACGGTACTCCATGTAAAGTTAAGTGGGTAAGGTTTAGGAAAAGAAACGTGCTTGGGATTCATCACGTTACGTACTTAACATCAAGTTACGTAGGTAAGGTTTAGGAAAAGAAACGTGGTGACGAAATACCTCCAAAATAACTCAAAGTTTTCTTGGTTTCACACAGTAATGAACACCGGTCTCTCCTGGAGGAAAGTCCTTGTATTTGGGTGTATGGGTGACATGAATTACTGGCTTATGATTATGTGGGTTATATCAATTGTGATGCATTACTTTTCGTAGATGTACGCACAAACAGTGCATGAAAACAGCCTGTATTGTTAGATGTGTGTGACTGCTGAGCGGTGCATTATGATCATGCATTATAATGCAACATATAGAAATGTTCCTCATCTCTTTGTCCGTTCCTTCAGCCTTGGACCTCTCTCAGCTCCATTAGGCCCTTGAGAGTTTTTCTTTTTAAAAAACAAACAAGTGTTTACATTTAGCATTATTTACCTAAACACAAAGTTGCATGTATCCTTGAGGTTTAACAAACCCTTTGAGAGTGTGGGCATGTGAGTTCGTGGTGCATCCTCTTCATGAGATAAATAAAACGGAATAATATGTAGAAAAACTGCTCCATAGATGCCCTCAGACTCTCCTGCCTTTCCGAATCACCTGATTTCAACACCCACCTGCACACCTGTTACTCATCAACCCTGATGCAGACATAAAGCAGCCTTTATCCCACTGCCATTTTCCACATCGTCTACCACAACAGCCACAGTGTTCCTGTTCTTGTTCTGTTATTTGTAGCTGTTTATGTTCATGTTGGCCTTCCTCACTTTTGGATTGTAGCCAAGCTGGTTTCTGAACATTTGCTAGCTTTCTGAGAATTAGATGAGGAGATCAATAACACTCTCACATCTTTGTGTGTTAAGTACGAAGCTGGAGCTAAAAAGACGATTAGCCTAGATTGGAGTAAGTGGAGGCAGGGGGAAACAGCTAGCATAGCGCTTCTTAAAGTTCAATAATACACCTAGCAACACCTCAAAAGCTCACTAAGTTACATGTTTTTCTTGTTCAATCCCCTCACACAAGCCCAGTTGCCAGAGGACAATGTTGGCACCGTACGTTTCTGCAAACCAGATATCTCCATTCGTAACATATCAACATTTGTAAAGTAACATACTGTAGTTCTGATAACAAGTGTAAACTAAGTTTCTCTTCATGAGAAGGAGGGGATGGTGGACATGATGCCTAGTCCAGATATTTGCCAAGCAGCAGACAGCAGCACACCACTGTTTGAGACGAACAAACAACAAAGCGAGTATTTTTAATGACACATTCACACATTTCCAGCCATGTTTGGTGCAACAAAACCTGGTGGAGACCTATTATGCTTTTGGGGGGGTTCCCTCTTTAGTGTGTTATACAGCATTTTTCTGCCTATAAGGTCTGCTAAGTAAAAAAATTAGTCCAGGCTAAAGGGAGTTCTGTCTCCCCACGGACACACAGCTCCTGACCTGCCTGAAACAGCTCATTTGAATTTCCTGCCTTTACTTAGCGAAGTTATTTCCTAACAATGTACAAATTGGCATAGCACACAGTGCCCACCTGAGCCGCACCCCCAAACACACCTGCTCCGAGCAGAGGCGGAGAGAGGCTGCAGAGTTTGAACCTGAGGAGACGCCATGTCTAGGAGATGCTGCTTTCTTCATTGTGTCAATAATGTTGTTGTAAGCTACTGTTATTACCTGCATCTCTCTCTCTCTCTCTCTCTCTCTCTCTCTCTCTCTCTCTCTCTCTCTCTCTCTCTC
>NW_026082113.1:0-3278 GCF_006386435.1 Epinephelus moara | reverse complement strand
TGATTGAATCAGGGAATCCGTGTGGACACCACGGGAGAGGACCCTAATTGAGTTTACATTGGCATTGTTTTCGTGGTGGCAGCACGTAATTTCAACCCATTACGTGGTGCCACCACGGAATGCGGTGTTAAGAGGTCATGGGCATTTCACATATTTCTGTGAGATCAGGTTGCCTGAAAGATAGGGCAGTTTTGTTGGACAAAACTGGAGATTAGGGATCACAACTTGTAAGTATGCTCTATGAGTTGTGAATTTGTTGTGTAAAAACAAACTAGGAAGCTGCTCCCTAGTGTTGAAGCGTGGAGTAAATGGCTGTAGAGCTGTGGAGCTAATGTTAGGCTGTATAACGTTACCCAATTCTTAGTGGTAGTCCTCGGCTAACTGGCTAACAAAAGCTATTGTTTTAAAAAGCTTTTGCTACTCGGCATACAGTAAGTTAAACTGCTAGCTGGGTGGTGTCAGTAAGATGAATTTACTGACTGAATTGTGGAGACTCTTACAGAGCTAATATGTTTCGCATTGGCAAACGTTGAAACATTTCTATGTGTGATGCCCGAGTTACGCTGCCCCTAGCTTGAGCGATTAGCAGACAGGCAACAGTCAGACCTGGGGTCAAATTAAGAGCTGCATTTATTCATCAAAATGTGTGGCTGTACTCAGAGTTTGATTGTGAACTGGCTTTTGAGGACTTATTATGCTTTCTCCCTTTTCCTTTGTGTTTTACACAGCGTTGGGCCTATAGCTGTAGGTCTCGGCTAACTGGCAAACCAAAGCTATTGTTTTGAAATGCTTTTGCTACTCGGTGTACAATAACTTACACTGCTAGTCTCAGTAAGATGAATTTAACAATTAAACTGTGGAGAGTCTGACAGAGCTTACAATGTGCAGCATGTCCATATTGACAAAAGTTTAAACATTTCTATCTGTGATGCCCGATCTGAGCAGCTAACTGACGCTGGTTCGAGTGATTAGCAGACAGACAGCAATCAGTGCTGCAATTATTTGTCAAAATGATTGATTGATGAAATAGATTGTCAATCGGCTTTTATGGAAAATGTATGCGTTTTTTTACTTGGAGCTCTGTTACATGGAGGCCGTTCACAATATCATTACTAGGCCTAAACATTGTAGTTTATACAACAAGGAGGGGACAACACAAGCGTTTTAGATGTTGACTATGGATGGATACTGAAATCTGGTATTTAATTAGCCCGGAGACTACATTTTCAAGGACCTCAGTATTGGTGAGCTCTGATGCCATCGGTTCTTTTTTTCTTTTTCAAATGTTAAGATGTTAGGCCAACGGTTATGTCAGTCGAAGGCCTCCACGTGGGGAAGACAGACAGGACACTAAGAACCATATGAGAATGGTATTATTATGAGTATTTATTTCTGGTGGAATTCACTTAGCCTACATTTTATTGTGCCATCAGCTTATTAATAGTATTTTAACCTTAACAAAGAAAAGTGTAAAATTTCCAGAAAGGTAAGTGTTGCTTTAAGTAATTAACAGGGGGAATTTCATGGTGATAGTTATAAGTAAAAAGTCCTGTTAATCTGTAAGCGTCTCCCTTAAAGCTCCTGTACTAAAAATACAAACATGTTTTTCCATTAATTTTTGTATGCTAAGCTGAGCTTAGACAGAAAACATTTATGTTTTTTCCAGAAGTGTTGACAATTCCTTGAAAACCTTCATTTCTTTAATCAAATAGCTTTTAAGGACAAATTCCACAAACTCTATCCGAATCTCAGAGAGAGAACAATCTCTTTAAACCTTTTGTCAGTCAATTGCCTGCCAATCAGCTCCCTGTAGACCCTCCAGTTGAAACGAAAATATAATAGAAAACATGTCTGAGGTGTTGATGACAGTTTTGACAAACTCTTTTAAGCTCATACTTGAATCCAGGAGGACAGTGTCTGTTTATTTCCCTTTTTAATAAGAGTGGGCACATCCTGCAGCCTTCTCACTCACTGCTGTCAGGTGGCCACAGTGGACACAGTCTTATTAATGCCCATAATCATGCATTTGTTATTTTAATTGTTCCCGAGTCTATGCCTGCCTGTATGTAACCCATGCTGATTTATAGCATGTTGATAATGACCATTATGACCTACTCAGCTAAACTAATAACACATAAAAGTGCATTTCTGTTCCTGGAGCTCATAATGAAGCAGCGAGGCCACACGCTGACCCCATACTTTGACCCTTTTTCTTAATTGGTCTTTTCTATGATGAAGTTTTGAAACTAATTACTTTTATGAGAGCTCCGCCTTCCCTACATGGCACAGTGCTGCCGTGTTTTACAAGCATCAGGCACCATGCACTGTGTGCTTGGGCACAACTGTCAACCTGATTGATTACCTCTGCAAATGTCTAAAGGTTGAGCCTCTCACCTCTCGACATTTCACTACAGCTTCCTTTTGGTTAACTTTGACTCCAAACTTGACAAAAAGGATAACAAAAGTTGAAAAATTCCAAACACTGAAAGCGACCTTAGAAAAAATAAATGTCAGGGAGAGAGCGGGCAAGAGGAGAGCTTTAATACTGAGGCCAAAAAGAATGTTATTTAATGTAAACTGCAGTGTCACACAAAAGGAAAACTGCAGACGTCACTGTATTATGGCAAAAAAAAAAAGAAGATTTTAAACAAATCCAGTGTCTTTGGAGTCCTTCAAGTCCTCCTCCACTCAAAAATGTGTTTTTCTTCTGTTTATGACTTATCTGTGCAAAATATGTTACTAGATAGATGTGTTTACATTCCCCTACTAAAGTGGGAAAAGTTTCCACACTATCCTAAAATCTGAGATTAAAACGTACCCCAGGCAAACTAGATTAGGCACAACACTAATAGGGTTGTCCTGAGTATCAGTTTTTGGGCATCGAAACTTCAGTGAGAAACAGTCACGATGAGAGATGAGGATGTAACTAAGTCTTTCATGAAGCATCAGTTTTCAGTTGATGTACATAACATGACAATTGGCCACAAGCAAGCTATCAAACATAAATTAAAAGATGCTAGCTATTTACCATTGTGATATAACGGCTGATTTTAGTGCACAATAGACTCATCACCTCCTCTCCATCTCCTCATAGTTGTTGGCAGTAGTTGTTTTCATTTAGTATTGTAGAATTACAACCTCATTGTTCCTAAAGATTTAAAGCTATAGTGCTTAACTTCTACGTGTCTGTAAATGTCCGTTTCACCCAAGCCACTACTAGAGGAGATGACACAATGCTGATTACGCTGTTCGGCTCCCCTGACATCTCGCGGTATTTT
>NW_026082112.1:0-1520 GCF_006386435.1 Epinephelus moara | reverse complement strand
AGATTGACGTGATGTTTTCTGGGTGACACCCTGAAGTTGTTTTTGAAGCTTGTTTTTACTTTGAAATCAGTCCTTTCTCGCTCTTGCCGTAATGTGTAGTATACTCGCGCACCGCAAAAACACGTGAGGGCTGGCTTGACCAAATGTTTCAAAGTGAGGGCTGGCTTGACCTCAGTCTTCCAGCCCATACACAGTGCAGAAACATCCTGACTGAGAATCTTCACAGACATCCTCCTGTTCTGCATTCTCGGGTTTCTGCTGCTTGAAGTATTCACTTAGCAGCTCATCTTTGGGGGCCATCTTCCTGATGTATTCCTGGATCTTGGTCCTTTCGTCCTGGACAGTCGCTACTCTTATTGTACAGTCTCAGGGTGCTGGACTAGGAGATGAAACCAAAATCCAGCACCCTGAAACTGTACACTAAAGCCCTGATTCAGTTCGGTACGCTTTTTTCCGTTTCCACTGTGAAAAGTTGTGGATGGTACCAATGGATCCGTTCTTAACTGTTTCCATTATTGGTACCCCTTCTGTTGGGGTACCTAGCACACAGATCTGGTACCAAAAGGTGGAGCTGTGAACACTGCAGTCTGTTGATTGGTCAGTAGCGGACAGTCATTCCACTCAGGGGCTGAGTTGTGGCTGGTTTCGAGGCAGAAGCCACTGTTCATATCGTGGAGAGTTGAATTAGTAGAATGTAACTATAAAATTTAAGGATGTTTTGCTGCCTATTGCAGCAGCCGGAGTTAAAGAAGAAATAACTTAATTCATCGAGCCGATTGCCGAGATTTTTAAGGTGGAACATTAACTCGCAATGTTACTCAATGCAGGAGCTGACGACGTGACTCAATCAACACACCTAAATATTCTATATTACAACTTTGACCATTACTTAAGCTTTTATATGACATACACTTTTAGTAATGAGTGGATCTTCAAGCGTTTATGTATTAATTTCGGCCGGGTTATGTAAACTGCATATATTCTAATCCTCACTTGGAGAAAAGGAAAGGGTCATGTAGCATCGGGCCAACGCAACACTAAACCCCAGAGTTTGTCTGAGAAGTACTAAATGCACAAACTTGCTATTTTTAAATATCCCATGGAGAGAGAGTCTCACTGCAGCCTGTTTTGTTTTTAGCTATTTTGTTCTGAAAATGTTGGCGTGCAGTCTTGTTCTGTGGACGAGAAACGGGATGCAGACTTTCCTCTGTGTCACCAACATGGCCGTAGTCAGCTATGCGGTCACCAAGGTCCGGACCTCGGTAAAAATTTCAAAGAGAAAAAAAATAGAAGAAGCCCCAAACAGCATGGTAAACATATTACTACACCGGACAGCTTTTATTTTGAAACGATACGCAGGAAGTTATCTGATGTATCGGCGGAACGCGGAAAACTTGAATTCAGTTGACAGGAAGACGAAAATACTGCTAGCTGACAGACAAGGTGAGTGAATGATATGATGTTTTTTTATTATTATTTTCGCAACGACCAAGCAGCCCACTGTAAGTTAAAGTTTAAGA
>NW_026082111.1:0-1388 GCF_006386435.1 Epinephelus moara | reverse complement strand
TGGGAATATGAGGTCTGGTGTCAAATGTACTACTAGCGGTACCTGAAATTCTTGTTGGAACTGATCAGAGGCGTTTTTAAGATTTTCTGGACAGATTGCCGTTGTGTTGGTCCATCTCTCCCTGCCCGCTGCCATCCACATGACACATGCAGCAAAACATTTATCCTGCTTCCAGCAATTATCTATATCAGGGAGAGGCCTAACCCTCGGTAGGCCCTTCCTTCTGTGGCATGCTACACACGTAATATTGGTTACCTGTTTGGCAGAGTATTCCAGCCACTGATAGAAGGCATTGGATTTCCAAGTGGTGGTTCTTACTAACTCTACCCGTTGCACTGGCACATCTCTTGGCTTCCTCGGGGATCTGGGGTTTAATTGAAGCCATTGTCGTGCCACTTTTAGGGATATAGGGAACCCTACTTCCATATTAGTACAACCTCTCATATTACACCAAACTCTTGCTGTCACCATTCCTTCCATGCTACAGCGTGATCCTGTGGATTGTCCATGCAGTCTAATGTCTCCTGGGCCCTCCACCCATACATCATCGTAAGCATGTGATTTATAGTAGGTTAGTTGTATCGTTTCCCTGTAAGGTAGCTTTCCCTGTTTTGCAGCCAAGGCTCCCAGCGCCAGCAAGCACTCGCCTTTCTCTTTCTGGCCTTCTTTCCCCTGTGCTGCTCCCTCACTCTGGTGTATTCTTGTTGCAATGAGCAATAGGGTTAGTAATATTACAGCTATTGTTCCTACTTTAGCTCCTCGTTGCATGCTGACTGGACCCTTAGGTCTGCCGGGGGGCTGTTCCCTCTCCGGGGCCTGTGTCTCCTGAGTTTGAGTCTGAGTCTGAGCTTGAGCCCGAGTTTGAGTCTGACCTCTCTGAGTCTCTAGCTTCACCTGTTTCTGAACTAAGGCTTTCTTCTCCTTCTTCTCCTTCTGTCTCTACTCCCTCTCCCTCCTGTCCTTCTGTCTCTGCTGCCACCGCTCTCTCTGCACTTGTCCTCTCATGATCTGCCCTATGACTAGCAGGTGATGACTCATGAGACTGAGGTTGGCTGTCAGTCCCGGGGGATGAGGAGCCTCCCTCTGGGGAGCCCTCTGCTCCTGTCGATACCTTCTCTGGTAACGACCCACTGCTCTCACTCTGGGCTGAACCGCTGCTGTCACTCTGGGTTCTCTGTGCCCTGCGTCTCTGTGCCACGCGTGCAGACCTTCTTTGTCTCCTGTTCCTGTGGGGAGGCGTCGCCATCCCCTTCTGGTTGATCTCTTACTGCCCTTGGGGTGGCTTCGCCGTCCCCTTGTGGCTCTGGAGTCACTGCTCTCTGTCTGGCTCTAGGTCGGGGAACAGGTGGTCTCCCTGGGGTGTTAGCTCTGCAGCAGTGGTTAAGATG
>NW_026082110.1:0-1096 GCF_006386435.1 Epinephelus moara | reverse complement strand
TCACAGTATAGTATGTCGTCAAAAATGTGACAATAATGTCATAGTATAGTATGTCGTCAAAAACGGGATAAAAACGTCATAGTATAGTATGTCGTCAAAATTTTCACAAAAACGTCATAGTATAGTATGTCGTCAAAAATAGGAGAAAAACGTCATAGTATAGCATGTCGTTAAAGATAGGATAAAAACGTCATAGTATAGTATGTCGTCAAAATTGGATAAAAACGTTATAGTATAGTATGTCGTCAAAAATGTGACAAAAACGTCATAGTATAGTATGTTGTCAAAATTGGGATGAAAACGTCATAGTATAGTATGTCGTCAGAAATAGGATAAAAACATCATAGTATAGTATGTCGTCAAAAATAGGATAAAAACGTCATAGTATAGCATGTCGTTAAAGATAGGATAAAAACGTCATAGTATAGTATGTCGTCAAAATTGGATAAAAACGTTATAGTATGTCGTCAAAAATGTGACAAAAACGTCATAGTATAGTATGTTGTCAAAATTGGGATGAAAACATCATAGTATAGTATGTCGTCAGAAATAGGATAAAGGCATCATAGTATAGTATATTGTCAAAAAAAAGGATAAAGGCATCATAGTAAAGTATATCGTCAAAAATGTGACCAAAACGTCATAGTATAGTATGTCGTCAAAAATAGGATAAAAAAGTCATAGTATAGTATGTCGTCAAAAATACGATAAAAACGTCATAGTATAGTGTGTCGTCAAAAATAAGATAAAAATGTAATTATATAGTATGTCATCAAAAATTTCACAAAAATGTCATAGTATAGTATGTCGTCTCCAAAACAGGATAAAAACGTCATAGTATAGTATGTCGTCATAATTGGGATGAAAACGTCATAGTATACTATGTCGTCAAAAATAGGATAAATATGTCGTCAAAAATGTCACGAAAATGTCATAGTATGGTATGTCGTCAAAAATTTCACAAAAACGTCATAGTATAGTATCTCGTCAAAATTGGATAAAAACGTCATAGTATATTATTTTGTCAAAAATGTGACAAAAACGTCATATTATGGTCTGTCGTCAAAAACAGGATAAAAACGTCATGTATGTTGTC
>NW_026082109.1:0-2362 GCF_006386435.1 Epinephelus moara | reverse complement strand
GCACATGAAAAAAGCATGAATGAAAATCATAGTAAAACACTCACAGTCATGTGCTCTACCACACCGGGCCTCTGCAGATGCCTCAGGACCATGACAGCCTGCAGGTAATACAGCACAAGGAGGCGCTCTGAAGTCTCCAGCTGAACGTGGAAGGTCGAGGCAGACTCAAAGACCTTCCCCATAACGGCCAGGAAATCTGTCTTGGCCGCCCTGAGCACTGCCCAGCAGTCGTGAGGTGTAGTTTTCATGTCGCCACGGATGATTCTTTCACTGCAAAAGTACAACAGTCATTGCTCAAATGGCTCAAGGTTTTGCACAGTGCAGTTGCAATGAAGTGTAGTGCCCTGCAGGGGCCTATTATCTGGGCCCGGGCTCGGGCCCGGCCCTGGACCGAGAGGGTGGAACCCCAGCCCAGCCCGGCCCAACCGGTTTTCAGAATTCTCGTGCCCGAACCCGAAAAAAAAGCCCAACTTTTTTTTTTTAACCTCCCATAACAACATGTAGGCTGTTAATGTTGCAGACATTAAAATAGTTTAATTGGGGTTTCTAGCATGGTATTAAGCTATATTCATTATATTTTGATTGAAAGGATAAAGTTAAATATGAATTTATTTAACTTAATGACTGTATTCTCCTATTTAATGAGAATTATCAACTGTTGCGGTGTGCTGCTGCGCACTGTTGCAGTTGCATCGCGCACAGTCACTTCAACAAACAAAATAATCAATTAAACAACCCCAAAAATGCTTCAAACACTTTTCTAAATAATCTTAATATTGAATGGAAACGAAATATACCCACTTATGCCATTAAAAGTGCTTAGATATGGCTTATCTGGGTATATTTCGTTTCCATTCAATATTAAGTGGCAGGTAATCAATCAATATTTGATGTTAATGCTCACCTCCTGCTTGTAGTTCTCATTGTTGAGATCTTTTGAGAAGTAGATCGTGAAGTCCTTCAGCAGAGGATGGTCAGTGGAGTGCCTCCGGTAGAGCCCCTTCTCTGCCATTAGCGCCCTCTTGTTTGCCTTCCATTCTCGGTTGAAGTTCCTGCAATTAGAAAAAAAAGCAACTACAGTTACAACAAAAATCATGCTAATTCTCACACACAAATAAAAATCTGAATACCGGTGGCTTGTTGTAAAAAATGAGTTCTTACATCTTACAGGTATCGGTGGATGCACCTCCTGCTGGTGTGGCTGGGATATCGCTAACAAACATCTTTCGCTGTTCCAACTCCTCGATCATCCTATGATAAAGAAAACAAGAAACAGTTAGCGGTGTTCAATCATTGAAGAAGGAAAAGATTGAAAAATGTAAAGATCTTTGCCACATAATGTTTGCCAAATACCTGCTCCATGATCCCACGGAGCACATCATAGCGGAAAACCCGCCCAGACTTCAGCAGCTCATGGACATCATCCTTGGCCTGTGCGACGACTTCATCCATGCGCTCCTTTGCCGCGACCTTCATGCAGGTACGGCGGAGGTGTACTCCAAGGGCATGCTGGGTTTTGTGGCACACTGGGCACAGGAGGTAGTAGCGGTGGGCAGCACTGCAATTACAAACAACAAAAAGTTTCAGTTGTTAGGAGTTATCCAAAAGTCAGTAGTAAAAGTCTGAAAAAAAAGTAGTAATTTGTCTGAAAAACAAGCTGTTCTCGGTTTCTCAATGCTCTCAGGAAGAAACAGTGATCTAGAAGACAGTAGACAAGAAGGCAGGGCCACTCTGCTCTCTGACCGAAGGCAATGGCNGTTATCCAAAAGTCAGTAGTAAAAGTCTGAAAAAAAAAGTAGTAATTTGTCTGAAAAACAAGCTGTTCTTACCTTGCAGTTGCCATTCTCGGTTTCTCAATGCTCTCAGGAAGAAACAGTGATCTAGAAGACAGTAGACAAGAAGGCAGGGCCACTCTGCTCTCTGACCGAAGGCAATGGCTGAAATTGGCTGTGATTGAGAATAAAAAACAACCATAGTTAGAAAAAGCAAAGAAAGAAGAGAAAAGCAGAAATAAACCTCATTATTAACCTTATTGTTTTTTTTGACAGTTTTCTGCTGACGTCCGGTTTGTTACCTGTGAAAAATACAATGGACTGAAACTTGTGTATAGGCAGTGGACAGCAGCAAATCAGCAAAGTTTAAAAAAGATGTATTGTTTCTGGGAGCACTGCGTATGTGTTCTGTTTAATGGTGCTGTTTCTTCACTGTCATTTTACTACCAAGATTTATCTGTAACTTGATTAAAAATGTCGAAGCCATTATTAATGTGGAACTTTTTGTAACAAAATTGTGTATATTAAAATTATATATATATATATATATATACATCTTATTGCTGTCAGTTCAAAAGTGTTTCAGAATG
>NW_026082108.1:0-1555 GCF_006386435.1 Epinephelus moara | reverse complement strand
GGGCTTTATAAATAAAATTGAAATTGATTGATTGAAATACTGCAAAGTGCCATGAATTCCCAAATTGAAATGCTAATTATTTTATTTTTTTTATTTTTTTAAAGATATTTTTTTGGGCATTTTTTTTGCCTTTAATGGACAGGACAGTCAAGTGTGAAAAGGGGAGAGAGAGAGAGGGGATGACATGCAGCAAAGGGCCACAGGCTGGACTCGAACCCGCTGCGGCAACGGCCTTGTACATGGGGCGCCTGCTCTACTACTAAGCCACCGACGCCCCTGAAATGCTAAATTTAAGTGTTTTGTTATTAAGTAGCCTAATGTTATATTGCTGAATTGAACTGCCGAATCGAAATGTTAAATTAAAGTGTTTTGTTATGAAGTAATGTTTCATAAATGAATTAAATAAGTAATGTTTCATATAGGCTGTTGCCGAATCGTAATGTTAGTGTTTTGTTATGAGCCTAATGTTTCATAAATTAATTAAATAAACGCACAAATTGTTACAAACATGCTCTTCATTGTTGAATAGCAGTTGAACAAGTAAATCTTCATATAAGACATTAAGTTTGTATCGCGCTTGTTCTCCCTCCTCTCTCCCTCTTTTTCCTTTCGTATCGTGGTGCAACAGGTTTGGACCTCCACATGTGGAGGTCCAAACCTGTTGCACCACTGTATTTTTTAGCCTGGTATTTAGCTGCACTGTGTAGGAAAAAAAAAATCAGTTTGAGGATTTTTTTTAACCTGTTTTGTCGCGCTTTGAGCACTGATCAGCTGAGCCAGCCCAGAGCGTTGTGCTGCAGCAGCTGTGCGCGCAGCGTTACATCCACAACGGATACACAATGGATGTGCACGCACAGCTGCTGCTGCAGCAGCGTGTGTGTGTAAGAGAGAGAGAGAGCGAGAAAAAGATAAAGGGTTAACATTTACTAGGGCTGTACCCAAATATTCGGATATTCGAATATTCGTTTCTATGGGTAGGTATTCGTTATGAAAATTTGGTATTCGATATTCATTTTTTTATTTACTTATTTTTTATTTTTTTACATATATTTTTGGTGCTAAATGTAGTCTTTTTGTTGTTGGTAAATGTAGGTTATCAATTAAAATCAAAACTTTTAAATTGCATTGTTAAAAATGTGAAAATATAGTATAGCCTACCAACTGAGCTTGTGCGCATGGCACGCTTGAGCGCATCCGTCTGAGGCTGTGGATCAATGCCAAGCTTTACCACTTCATCACTATTCCCTCTAACTTGTAGCTGTTTTTTCGTTTTCTTCTGAATTTAATATGAATTATGGAACCGTTTTTGTCAACGTTTGTTTCCGTTTTGTACAATAAATTATTGTTTAAAGTTTCAACAAGTTTCTTTTGGAGTGCGTGACACAAGTGTGTTTTGAAAACGACCGCGGACTGTCACCTGCTCAACGCATCAGTACCTTTGGATGCCATGACATAGGGCTGGACGATTATGGCAAAAATAATAATCACGATTATTTTGATTGATACTGAAATCACGATTAGTAAACACGATTATTCATTGATTTCAAAACTCCAC
>NW_026082107.1:0-1137 GCF_006386435.1 Epinephelus moara | reverse complement strand
TATAATGATTATGTGTGAGGATGGTGGTGATTTTACTGTTGTTAATAAAGTCTTAATTTTCTCCATTTCATCAGGTGTGATCACTGTAACCATGCTGAAGGTAGCACTTGTGCTTGGATGCCTCCTGAGCCTCGCTCTGGCTCATCCTGTAAGTGTAACACTGTCATAGTCGATACCAGTGTTCTGACACCACTTTAACTGTGATAGTATAATGTTGGTAATATCAAACTTGTGGATTTACTACAGGTGGAGCGCAAACGAGTTGCTCGGTGTAACTCTAACTCTGGCTCCTTTCCTCTTCAATTCAACATTCAACACACCTGAATGTCAGTGACTGTAAAAATAATTTAAAATCCTCTTTTGTGTATTTGACAATGAATGTTTCTGATTTTCTCAAAGGTTTTCAGACCACGGCCTAGGCCAGTGCCAGTGCCTAGGCCAGTGCCTAGGCCAGTGCCTAGGCCAGTGCCAGTGCCTAGGCCAGTGCCTAGGCCAGTGCCAATTCCAGTGCCAGTGCCTAGGCCAGTGCCAGTGCCAATACCTGTGCCAGTGCCGGCCCCCCCTGCCCTTCCGGTCCTCCCGGCGTTTGTCAAGAACCTTCTTGATGCCCTCACCAAACTAGCAGCCCCCCCTGCCCCCGTAGCCCCTCCGGCACCCCCAGCCCCTCCGGCCCCCCCGGCCATCCCGGATTTGGTCAAGGACGTTCTTGATTTCTTTACCAGCCTAGCAGCTCCACCTACTCCTCCTAAAAAGTAAAATTTGAAATGTAAACAAAGATTGAGGAGTACAGAAAAAACTGTTTTGTTTTCTTTATTCTCTGTACTATCTGCAAAATAAACTTCTTAAACAGAAAACGTGGACCAGATGTGTTTGTGCTTGTTTCTCAAATATTAATGAAGTTGTATAGGAAGGTGTNTAATGATGTTATCTTAACCATGATGTTGTTACACTCATCATTGTAGTTCACTCAAACATGCGGATCCAAATCACTTTATTCTCTGTACTACCTGCACAATAAACTTCATAAACAGAAAACGTGGACCAGATGTGTTTGTGCTTGTTTCTCAAATATTAATGAAGTTGTATAGGAAGGTGTGTATCAAACAAATGATTAGATACGTACATCATAATAAAGCA
>NW_026082106.1:772-1216 GCF_006386435.1 Epinephelus moara | reverse complement strand
TCATTGTTTCAGTTAGGACCCTTGCTACAAGTCAATGACAATACAATTTCAAGGCAGTGGCTTGCGGCGTCCGACACTGACGAAAAAAGCTGTCCTTTAACGTTGCCGTGATATGCAGCCAGTTGCCATTATAGTTTCACAGTGCTCGGCGGCATCAGGGGGAAATGCAGCGGGACAAGAACGAAAGTTAAGGCAGCAAAAGTCCAAGTCAGGTGGACGGGCGGGGGGTTGGTGGATGGGTCCAACAAACACTGATTTCCAATATAGAGAGCGATGTTCTCATGAACAATTATAAAGCCAAACCCGCTCCTTTTTCCTAAACCTAACCAGTTGTTAGAGGGAAAAAAAGTCAATTTAGTGCTTTTATTTTGAAAGAGACTGTATGTAATTGGTAAATTTCCTGTGAAAACAGAAGTGTATTTTGAAAGATGACAATGCATGTAA
>NW_026082106.1:0-671 GCF_006386435.1 Epinephelus moara | reverse complement strand
GGTACCTTTCACGTCATATCTGGACGTGGAAGGTACATGACCAAACGTTGACATGTGACAAGGTTGGAGTGAGAATGTGTTGTCCAATGACCCTACAGTGTCACCACTGACGTGTAAAACTTCAATGGCCAAACCATAATACAAGTTCAGCAGTTCAAACTGTGAAACAAAAGGTTATCTCTTACCTTCTATGTAGTTCTCGCTCACACCCACACCTGTGTTGGTCTGCAGCCCCTGACTTAGATGAGCCCATCCTGATCGAAGGAGACATCGCTGTCAAGTCTTTGGCTGACAGAAACGCTGACCCCTGCACCGCCAGAGGCTGCCTGTGGCAAAAGTGGTCCGATGGGAAGGTCTACATCCCCTACTACATCGCCAACCACTACTGTAAGCATGAATTGTTTCATTTAGATTTATTCTCATGGAGACAGATGCATTTTACTGAGAGAACAGACCAATGCCACAGTCACAGCTAATTTAGATGGACTTGAATATTCATATCTTTGTACAACCGTGAGTTTCTTTGTATTCACTTCTATAAGTTACACTATATGTATTTAATAGAAAGCAATTATGTATAAAATCAGTATAAAACTTCCAAGACTCAGCCTTTTATACATTATATAATTACTGATGCACAGGAATGCAAAACTTTTTTTTTAAGAGCAGGA
>NW_026082105.1:0-1333 GCF_006386435.1 Epinephelus moara | reverse complement strand
CGTAGGAATGTCGTAGAAATATCAAACCAAAACTAGTGTGTTTGACTTATAAATCACGCACTGACACCCATAACCTAATTCCAAAAGGAAGTGAGCTATTTGACCTTTCAAAGTAAGATTTCGCCTCAAACATGGTCTTAAAAAAACATCTCCTCCTACACCGTTTATTGTATCGGCTTTAAAGACGCACACATGCCACCTCAACTGCTGCTAAACAGATCTTCTGTATAACTTTATCAACGGTTTGGGAATGGGAAGAACTTGTTCGAGGAGTTAAATCTCCACTAAAACAGGTCTCTTCTCTGTGTTCTGTCTCTGTCTGTCTCTACTCTTCTGCCAGGTGCACATGGCAACCGCTGTCACACACAAACTCCATTTTAACCCTTTAGGTGCCAGAGTTTATTGAGGAAAATATTCCATTTTCATTTCAACATTTCAAAAGACTGTGGCTTTAAAGTGGTGAGAGATAAAGGCATACTGTAAATCAGAAGATGATTCATCATGACCCAAAGTTTGTCACAGGAGTAAATTAACTGATCTAATTTGCATATTGTGTCATCACTAGGCGGCGGCCATATTGGATTTCATAAATCTCAGTAAAACAACATTTTGAACATATTTACACAGTAGATTTATTTTGTTTTGTGTTTTTTTTGTCATCTCATCCTGAAAAAAAAGGGAGGGGAATCTGATGGGAGTAAATTAACTTATCTAATTTGCAGATTGTGGCATCACTAGACGGCAGCCATATTGGATTTCATAAATATCAGTAAATACGCATTTTGAACATATTTACACAGTAGATTTCTTTTGTTTTGTGTTGTTTTTCTCATCTCATCCTCAAAATAAAGGAAGAGGAATCTGATGGGAAGAAATTCGCTCATCTAATTTGCATATTGTGACATCACTTCTACATACCTACAGCTACAGAAAGCATTCAAACATCAAACCGTTCAGCTCTGTAAGGATTTTCTGATGTTTGTGGCAATATGTTTGATATTTCTAAATAATTCACAATGATGACATATGCTGGTGGCCGAAACGGGCGCGAGTGCGAGGTCCCGCCAAACGCTGCTTACAGCTTTAATTAGGGACCGAGCCTAGAGGCAGAGGACTGCTCACAGAGCAGTCCTCGCCAAAGGCGAGGACCCCCCCTATTATTTTTGCTGCGTTTATTCTCACAGAGCAGTCCTCGCCTAAGGCGAGGACACTATTGTTTTTGCTATGTTTATTATTATTTCTTTCTTTCTTTCTTTCTTTCTTTCTTTTTCTTTCTTTCTTTCTTTCTTCCGCCGCCTCTTTGACCCCCTAAACATGCTCAAAAACTCACCAA
>NW_026082104.1:0-5857 GCF_006386435.1 Epinephelus moara | reverse complement strand
CTCCTCATTTTTAGACCAACACACCCAGAGAAGCTCAAGTTCATTTGCTAGTTAGATGATGGGGGCGCAGGGCATGAAAATGACAACTGCGCCTGCATCTAAATAGCAATGACACTTGCGACATGGATTATGCGCCCTCCGCCGTCTGCTTTAGACCATCTAAATAGGGCCCTAAATCTAAAATAGTAGTCTCAGATTCTCAGTCAGATCCACCCTCACTCCTCCAAATATGGTCACCTCTGGCTCCAAAAAACCAAGATGGTGACAGCCAAAATGTTATACAGTCTATGTTTTATGGCAACTGCTTCAAAATAAAAGCCAGTAGAATGCTTTTAATGTGAAGCAGCAGCAGTAGGAAATGTTGGTTTGCATTATCAGCAACTAAAAACAGCAGCAGTAGGAGCATGGCAATGGGAGTTCTAGCATTATAAACTACTACACAGAAAGGTCGTCACTGAATGTTAATGTCTTGAATGGCTTTTGCTGAAATAAACAAAGTAGTATTTGTAGTAGTATTAATTGCTTTGTGTTGAAGACTGCAGTTAGATATATTAAATGTCACATGAGGAATCTTTGTAATGCATGAATGAATCTGTGAAGTTGGAATGTGTAAGTGTAAATCTGGAGTGTAATTCAAACAGTGACTGTGCTGCTGATCCCTTTCATACATACAAATATTTCTTCATCAGAGCACCACTCAGGAGCCTCTACACCTGAAAACCAAATGGCCTCACAATGCAATTAATTGGATTATTCCACTAATGCATCCATTTGATGTATCAGTTTTGCCTCCTCACATAATAATAGCATTTTTAAAGGAGTGGGGTGGGGCACGGCTGTTAAAGGGGTGGTGTCTGTTTGCTGTTCATTTATGGTAATTATCTTTTGTCTCTCCTGTGGAACCATCTTAATTAGGACAAGTGAAAAGTGTCTCACTAGTCAAAGTAATATACCTTTTGTACACTTACAGTTGTCATTCACGGCTGAATTTCTTCTTGTTTCTTTCATTTTACAGAATCATAAATAGCATTTTTTTATTCATACTCTCGACTCAAAGGTAGCTTAAAAGCTTTGACGTCATGTCCCTTTATTTAGTCATTTTCACTTGTCTACTATGTTGTTTAGTAATGCAGAAAAAGGGGGAGACATGTTTCTAGCACTTTATTTTGAGGATAAGTACAGAATATCAGAGAAAAGACACATCAAGTACTTATTTTACTCTGTGAGATCTATTATTGATGCTGTTAGTACTGTTACTGAGGCCTTCCCACCTCTATATAAATAAATATATCTACTATATGTACTTCCCTGAGCCCGATACCAACTGATAACCCAGCACCGTGTGATCAGATCAGTGCAAAGATCTTTACAGGATATTTAAATGTATCGTCTCTTCAAAAAGTGGGTATGCCCTCTCACATAGACACCCAATACAAACACATAGACACACCATAAAGCAGTCCATTTAGACCAGTGTCACTACTACATATTTTCTCTCCCAAGGCTAATGCAGTGTGTGTGTAAGAGAGAGACAGGGAGGGGAGAGGGGATTATTGTATTGTTGGTAATGGATGTGAAGGGCTTAAAATTGGATGTTATTAGGACTACAAGGCTTTAATACATACTACTTTACATGGACACATTGGAGTGGAAAGACAGGGCAGCGGGACTTTGGGGGGTGAAAGTCTACGAGATTTTAAAATCAGGGCTGGATTTCGTTTTTTTTTTCTTTTTTTTTTAACTGCAGAGGGGTACATGAAGAGTATTCCAGCCATCAATGTGATAATGACAATAAAGGTAAAACTCATGGCTGAGAAATAGGCCCCTATAAAACCACAAATCTAAGTTTTTACACTTTGGTTTTAGGTAATGTGTAAATAAGTGAGATTTATATTGTATACACACCAAATTTTCACAATGCATTACGTTTGTTTGAATGCCAGAATATTTTGTGTTGATTTGCTTATATGCGCAAATACCTTCCGTCTTATGCATGTGAAATGGCTGAATTGATTAATGAACTTCCGCCAGTAGGTCCTTGGCATCGTATGTCCCCAGAGAATCACAATGCTGATTTGCACTGACACTCAACTCATTTTTCAACTCATGCGAATAAGCATATGAAGCAAAATTTCGCGACTAGCTCCAATTGCGGCACTTAATGTATTTTGCGTCACATCCATCGTGCCACCCGGCAGGAATAATCTAATAATAATCTAATTGCATTTTACATTGACTTTACTTGTAATTCACTCGCAGGCATTGTATTATTCGTGCCTAGTGTGAACACACTCATGTTGGCAAGAGGCAAACTAGCTGTCTGTCCCTGTTTCTAGTTTTTCACGCCTTCGTGCAGGCGACAGCTGCGGCTAAAGACATTGTGTGTCTGTCTGTCGCATTCTCATGAATGCAGTATCTCAAGACGGAGGTTTTTTATTGTCAAAGGTTGTGGTCGCTGTGCTCTTGCGTCCGTCTGATTCTTGTGAATGCTTACAAATCTCGGGAACGCCTTGAGCGGATTTCTTTAAATTTGGCGCAAACATCCACATGGACTCAAGGATGAACCGATTAGAATTTCATGCGAAAAGATCAGAAGTTGCTGTGACCTCACAAAACACATTTTTTTGTCCATAACTCAAGAATCCATGTGCTAATTAGGAGAAAATTTCACACAAATGTCTAATAAGAAAATAAGATGGAGTGATAACATTTTATTTCTCAAAGGTCAAAGGTCAACTTTACTGTGACATCATATTGTTCTGCAAAACACTTTTCTGACGATTATTCAACATAATACCTCAGGAACAGAACAGGAGACTGTGACCATATTTCATACTTTGGAATTTGTAGCTTCTTTGCAAAAACTTTGTTTTTATATTATTATTTATATATATATTTGTCTACTGTCATGGCTGCATATGAATCTGGACAGACATGGATGTAAACTGTCACTGAGACTTGACTGGTTGGTGGAGGCATACATCTATGGGGCGGTAATTCTAGTGTGATAAGCTAAGCAAGGTGGCCGCTGGCTGTAAATGCGAAAATGGTATCAATCATTTCTTCAGACTTTTGACAAGGAAACCAATAGTTGGGCAAAAATGACAATCTACTCCTTAGTGTGCTATTAACACTATTTCACGAATAGGAACATTGATCAATGTATTTTTCCCTTGCCCAATTGGTCAAGTGGGTCACAAATCTGCTTGCCCAAAGTTGATTTTGATTTGAACTTGAACGTGATGTTTTACTTGCCCCAGACAATAGGGTATACCTTCTTGTTAAGCCCTGTAGGAAGTAACGCCAGTGTTAGTGGCTGTGGGGAAGAATGTGAGCTTTCATACCCGAAAATGTGCAGCTAAATACCACCTTAAAAAGAATGTGGAAGGCTAGCATTCTTGCCAAAAATGCAAGATCAAAATTGTTTGATAATTTAAATCAGTTGCAGTGCACCAACTGGAACATTTTAAGTGATTCGGATTGAGATAATGTAACTTTGCAGCTGACTTTGGCAAATTCTTGTAAAATTATACACAAAAAAGTGAGGAAGGAAAAAGTCAGCAAAGGAAATAAACATAGAGAGACGTAAAAAAAAAAAAAAAAAAAAGCAGGAGTGATTTGGGAGATGTGAAAAAGAAAGTAGGAATGGACGGTGATGAGAAGAGAGGACTGGGGAGGGAAGTAATCAAAGAGCAGGAGAAAGACTAGGAGATGCAAACAAAAGAGAGGGAAGGGAGGAGGAGGGGAAATAGGAGCAGACAAGAGAAATAAGTGAACACACAGCCGAGAAGGTGACAGAGGTAGGAGGAGAATAAAACAGAGACCAAGTTTTGTAAAAAAGCTTTGAATAAACTGCAAGGCACACACATTAGTTATAATACCTCTTCGGTTCAGGGCACGGTCACTCCTTTGGAATAAATGAATAGTAATTGATTGGAGCAAGAACAGTACATAATGCCCAGTGTGGCTCCTTCACCACCCACTAATCCACCGAGGAGGGTATGAGCACACTATACGTAGGTGTGTGTTTTTTGTGTCTTAAGTATCAGTCTCCAGTCTGTTAGCGGAGTGAATAGAAGTTGTTTGACAGGCAGATATTAGGCCGTCATGGTCAACATGAATAAAAGAGACTCAGATAGCAAGAAATATAAAACAGCCATTAATGTACGCAGCCCACTCTCCTCTGGAGGAGACAAAGACACACACGTGTTCATACTGGCACGCTTATAGCCAAAGGCACTGACTGACAGACACACACTCATAAGGCCAGAGGTGACCAGGGCATTTTTTCCATAAACAGCAAAAGGATAATAGCAAGCACTGAAAAGATTGTCATTATAGGACATAGATGGGCATTAATCTATAAAACATGCATACACTCAATCAATTCATACACACAGAAGGGGCTGTATTTGAGTTTGTGAAAAAAAAGAATAACAGACGTGTTTGAGCGTTAGGAAAGGTTTATGTATGGAAGGAAGGAATGAGCACATACACAGAAAATATGTTGGTTGCAGGATGTTGCAGCGACAACATGAACTGACAGAAATTTAAATAGTTATGCAGATTGTTTGTTCACAAGCAACTTAATTGATGGTTCTGTTTCTTGGCTGATTGCAGGCGATGTGAAAAGCTCCGCCTGGTTCAATGTTGTGTTTTTTATTTAGCTGCAAAGTTTTCAGCAGTAAAGTTAAGTCGTTTATTATTTCTTTTCATATCTTTATACCACTGTGATGAGTAACATAGCTTGCTAACAAGAGCTTATGTGGTTGCATTCATATAAAATTAAAGGAGAATGACATTAATGATGGACAACAATGAATAATTGACAGTAAGGGTTTCGGAACGGTCTTGTTAGATCTGCAAAACTATTTTATAAGCTTAGGAAAACATCACGTTTTGGCTTACCATACCTGATTTGGTCGCTACAAACACGCCTAAGAATGTCCCAACGGGATCTCACAGACATTTGTGAAATGACCACTACTTCTCAACACTGCATTAGGTGGTGGCACATATCCTTTTAAAATTATGTGTTGATGGGACAGTTCGGTTTAGGTACCAAAACTTCTTGGTTAGGTTTAAACGTTTTTTTTTCTTAAAATAACTATGCTTGTTATGTAGCGGACATGAGTCTGGCATAAAGTAACATGAGTATGTCATGTAACATGACGTATTTGGGGTTGGAAATTAATAGTCACTGTAATGTCTGTCTGACATCTAACAAATATGCAGAACACCACGTTAGTTCTTATTCTCATTTATTTTTGTGCCTGGACCATGTTATCAACACGACATAACATCAATTGTCTTCCTGAATAACTTGCAACATCTCGTTACTGTAAAAAATGTGTACAAAAGGTACAGGACAGCACTCCAATTATAATGTTTATTGCCACACGAACGTTTCGGGTGAAACCCTTCCTCAGCGTGCACAGGCAATTACAGTTTTCATTGAGGATTCAGCACCCATTCATACCTCTGAGGGTTGAGCGTGTTTGTTTGGACTTTTAACATCTCATTACTGCAATGATCGTGAGATCTGTGCTGATGCCTTCAAGGTACAATCACCCGAGGAAATTCCATACATTGCAGCCGCCTAGCACCAAACGTGGGTAGATTTTCCATTTGGTGAGCAAATCTTAAAATGCTCTCCGCAAAACTGGTGAGGAGAAGGTGATTGTGGAAGTTTAAGCTGATTAAAATGATTAGACATCTGATAGGTTTACAAAACCTTAAAATGTACTTTTGTGTTTTCTCATTGAGGACATTTAATCGCAAATACTTAAGTTGAATTTTGAGATCAAGACATCTTAAGTTGTATGCAGGCTTGAATTGATTAGCCATTGATTAAAAT
>NW_026082103.1:0-1258 GCF_006386435.1 Epinephelus moara | reverse complement strand
ACACACACACACACACACACACACACGCACGTTTGTTTTTTTCCATACTTGTGAGGACCTACCACTGCCTACACTAAGTCCTCAATCCCACACCCGACAGGTAAGGTACAGCCTCACTTATACTGGTAAATATCATTCATTAATTGTAGTCACTACTTTTTGGCAATCACAATTTGCTTTAAACTGCGCACTATACATGCATGTGAAGAGACCAATAATATTAAAGCCGCATTTTATGCCAAAACCTAGAGAAAACTGTCAATACCACTGTCATGTCTGTTTGTTACTTACAGCAAGTGCCTGAAATTATCTTCTTGACACACCTACCAAAGGGACTGGTAGATTAAAAAAATCCACTGTCCAAGAATATTTTTTACCGGCCAAAATCATAAATTGCCCTTTTTTCACACGCATACATTTGTTCAGTACATAAAGTTAAGAAGGAATTATGTTTAATACAAACTTATAGAAGAGACCAGAGCAAAATTTGACCAAACATTATTATTGCTCATCACCACAGCCTCAGCATGTTCCCCCTAAGCAGTGATGCAGTGTATATGGCTGGGGCTTTTATTGTGAATGGTAAGAACACAGAGAGTGAAGCAATTGTGCAGCTGTTGATAATGTGGCAACAAGGAGTTTGCCGTCTTGATTTATAATACAAAGCCTCTGTGTTATTAGGCTATTTATTATCGTCATTAGTATGGGAACAAATCACCTGAAATCCTTGGCTTCACATATCGGTGGTAGCCAATGGATGGCAAGTGACAGTTTAGCAGTTCAGCTGATGTCCTGTACAATAAACAGTGCCTCAAAACTTGGAGTTGTTGTTGTTGTTGTTGTTGTTGTTGTTGGCTGTCATTACAATTTTTTCACGTTTTCCTACAAAAAGTAATGCACCCAAATTCATACATATCCCACGTATTTTGAAAGGCTACGATCACGGAACCAATATGCTGACTGCAGTAAACAAGGAGGCTGTCCTGAGTGCTTGTAAGGAGGCAGGTTGGGGTTGGAGTGGTGGAATGGGGGACTTCTCCCTGGAGTTGCATGTTCAGATCCGTGTGAAGTTTGAATGACGCTGACGTATTGCGGTAAGCGAGTTGTGTCATTTCCAGTGTTTCTGTGACAGCGTTTCTGTACTGCTCTGGTGAATTCTACTAGCCTGCTTTCTCACTTCAGTTGCTTTAACGTTGCTTTATACCATGGTCTGGGTGAATACTTGATTCTGATTGGCTGCAGGGTGTCCGTTAAAAAG
>NW_026082102.1:0-1001 GCF_006386435.1 Epinephelus moara | reverse complement strand
ACAGAACCAGTGTGGGTTAAGACTTGAAGTAGACATTAAAGCAACGTTAAAGCAACTGAAGTGAGAAAGCAGGCTAGTAGAATTCACCAGAGCAGTACAGAGACGCTGTCACAGAAACACCGGAAATGACACAACTCGCTTACCGCAATACGTCAGCACGTCCACCGTACCATAGTAGTATAGAAGAGGGTTCATTCCTACACTGCACTTGGTTATGCACAAAACTTAACACATTCTGGCATGATTTTTCTGACATCATTACAAAACTCCTAGGACTGCATCTCCCATTAGATCCTCAAACCTGCTTACTGGGAGATACTACAAATATTGACGCACGATTAAGAAAAGCTCAAAAGAGGTTCCTCTCACTGGCCTTGTGCGTTGCCAGGAAGTGCATCGCCATCACGTGGAAGTCTGACTCCCAACTTTCTATAGGAAGATGGGTTTCAGAAATGAATAGCTGTGCTCCACTTGAAAAAATTACATATACACTCAGGAATGACTATAATAATTTTACAGAGATGTGGCAGCCCTATTTAGCATATATGGACACATTGCCAGCTTCTATGGTGGACGGGTTGTAGTTTTTGCAAGCTCTTTGTTGTCAGTGCTTACTGTTGTCTTCCTTGCCTCTCGACCGTTGTGTTGTTTTTTTTTAATCATTATTAATATTATTTTCATTATTTATTAATTTTATTTTTCTATTTATTTATTTTTTCTCCTCCTCTCTCTCTCTTTCAGTTTGTGGGTGGGTTGGGGAAGGGGTTTGGAGTTGTGTGTTTGTGTTTTCATGTATATCGTATTGAATTGAAAGCTGAAAAATAAAATATTCTAAAAAAAAAAAAAAAAGAACTGTTGAAGAAATACGCTGCCGTTGGAAATCACTCAGGCTAGCTTACTACAAAGCTAAACGACAGAACAGCAGCAGTGGGTCCGATCCCGGGACATGCGCGTTTTTTGATGCTCCGGACGAACTTTTGGGTCACAGACCCTTATCAACC
>NW_026082101.1:0-1208 GCF_006386435.1 Epinephelus moara | reverse complement strand
CATGTGGTTCAAAATTGCATAAAAAAGGTCATAGCATAGCATGTCGTTCCAAATTGCATAAAGAGATCATAGTATAGCATGTCGTTCAAAATTGCATAAAAGCGTCATAGTATAGCATGTCGTTCAAAATTGCCCAAAAACGTAATAGTATAGTATGTGGTTCAAAATTGCATAATAAAAGGTCATAGTATAGCATGTCGTTCAAAATTGCATAAAAACGTCAAAGTATAGCATGTCGTTCAAAATTGCCCAAAAATGTCACAGTATAGTATGTGGTTCAAAATTGCATAAAAAAGGTCATAGTATAGTGTGTTGTTCAAAATTGCCCAAAAACATCATAGTATAGCATGTCGTTCAAAATTGTCCAAAAACGTAATAGTATAGTATGTGGTTCAAAATTGCATAATAAAAGGTCATAGTATAGCATGTCGTTCAAAATTGCCCCAAAACATCATAGTATAGTATGTCGTTCAAAATTGCATAAAAAGGTTATAGTATAGCATGTTGTTCAAAATTGCCCAAAAATGTCATAGTATAGTATGTGGTTCAACATTGCATAAAAATGTCATAGTAAAGTATGTCGTTCAAAATTACATAAAAATGTCATAGTATAGCATGTCATTTAAAATTGCCCAAAAACGTCAAAGTAAAGCATGTGGTTCAAAATTGCATAAAAAGGTCATAGTATAGCATGTCATTCAAAATTGCCCAAAAACGTCAAAGTAAAACATGTGGTTCAAAATTGCATAAAAACGTCATAGTATAGCATGTCGTTCAAAATTGCCCAAAAACGTCATAGTATAGTATATCGTTCAAAATTGCCCTAAAATGTCATAGTATAGCATGTGGTTCAAAAGTGCATAGAAACGTCATAGTATAGAATAGTATATCGTTCAAAATTGCCCAAAAACGTCATAGCATAGTATGTGGTTCAAAATTGCATAAAAAAAGGTCATAGTATTGCATGTCATTCAAAATTGCATAAAAACATCATAGTATAGCATGTCGTTCAAAATTGCCCAAAAACGTCAAAGTAAAGCATGTGGTTCAAAATTGCATAAAAAAGGTCATAGTATAGCATGTCGTTCCAAATTGCATAAAGAGATCATAGTATAGCATGTCGTTCAAAATTGCATAAAAACGTAATAGTATAGCATGTCGTTCAAAATTGCCAAAAAACGTAATAGTATAGTATGTGGTTCAAAATT
>NW_026082100.1:0-1359 GCF_006386435.1 Epinephelus moara | reverse complement strand
CGCTGACACGGGGAGAACATGCAAACTCCGCACCGAAGGGCTCCCACACCCGGGATCGAACCGGGAACCCTCTTGCTGTGAGGCAACAGTGCTACTCACCACACCATCGTGCCGTCCCGTGTACATCACATATGTTTTGCTACTGCAGCCGGATCTGCGACACCTTGATGCATGTGTTTCGTCCACCATCTCTGGAAGGTGGATGGCGCCATAGTGTCTCAGAGCTGCATTTGGCTGCGGTTTCCACTTTTGACGTGGGGGAGTGTAGTCATCTTCACTGTCGCTTGCGATTCCTGCTTGGGCCCGAGTAATTAACTCTTCACCAAGGAGCAGTTTGAAGTCAAGGAACTTCAGTGGTTTCTTCCCCAGAAACTGGCAGTCACTCTTATACTGAAGCCATGAGTTGGTGATTTCCAGGTCAAAAAAGTGGAAAACTGCACACACTGTCCATTTCCGAGTGCGAGAGGCCATCCTGTAGAAACTCAACATTCGGTCAACCAAGTCCATGCCCCCCATGTTGGTGCTGTACTCAGCAATTGCCAGTGGCCTTGACACCTGGACAAACCTTTTGTCTTTCTTGGACCATCTTCTGCATGTGTCCTGAGGTTCAATGCCATAGGCAGAGGATGCCATGGCAACTGGCTTGTTGTCCAACCACTTTATGACAGCAAGTTCAGGAGGGCTTCATCTGACTACCATCTCTGATGCCCCTCTTCCTTTCTTTTTGAAGGGCTTATCCCCTATGATCTTGCACTCCTTCTTCATCATCATCATCTTCCTCTGCTTCTGCCTCAAACACTGCATCTTGATCTTCTTCATCAGACAACTCAATATCTGAGTTTCCATCAACAATTCGCAGTAAAATTCTCTCTGCTTCTGAGAATGACTCCCTTTCTTGTCATTTAAAAAAAAAAACAGAAAAAAATGGAGGAAATAACTACAAATGTCCACTACGGAGGACATTTTTTAAACACTTAAATACTATGCTAAAATACAGTTAAAATAATTCAGAAAATGTTTTAATGTGTTGTTAAGAGACTTATATAAAATATGCCAACAACATTTCAAGCCAAAATTTGCTCAATAAAAAGTATTACGGTATGCACTTACTTTTCCTCTTCCCATAAAATGTGCTTGTACTGACGGACGCCATTTTCCTGAATTAGGAAGAGAAAGGTACCGAAGCCCCACCCCTTCACATTTGGTATCATTGAAAAGCCCCAAATGTCCTCTGTAGAGACCAAAAGGAGTTAATTCAGTAGTATGCAGTGGGTGGGAGATATTCAGGTTTATAAATGTCCTCCACAGAGGACAAATTTGAACTACTGGTAGTCAGGAGGCTATGACAATTTTTTTATG
>NW_026082099.1:0-2489 GCF_006386435.1 Epinephelus moara | reverse complement strand
GGGGCATGGTCCCCCAGGAGAAAATTTTGAAAAAAACAACCCCTTAAATGGTGGCTTCAGGCGACTTTTAAGGGAATAATAATGGCAAAATTTAGACTTAAAATATGAGACTGACCTACAATAGGTTGAAGTTACTGTATAATCAACCTGCTTCCCCTTGCTGTGAATCATCTTCCTCCTCTTCCCTGACTTCCCCTGACTCATCTGTGGGCCAAAGTAAATGCGGTGCATTGTTTATAATATAGCCTACTATAATATAATATAATATAATACAATATAATATAATATCTAACATCTAATACCAAATATCAGCTTCAATGGATAGGTGGAAAACATTCTGCCCTCATTCAACCTGTAATTGTGCACAATGGACTAGGTTGAATTATGGAAAACAATAATGTTGAAAGAAGCCTATTAAATCAACACAATGCAAACATATTGCTAACCAATGCATTGTTAATACTTTGTTTGCATCTTTATGTTGGATGTGGTTGAGTGACAGAAAGAAAGAGGTCAGAGTTCAATCAGCTGTGGAGCAGGGGCTTACAGAATGTGACGCAAGCCACTTACTACGTCCCTAACGCTAACCTTCAGACGGTAGAGGATGGAAGCAGACAAACTTGTAATGAGAACGTAGCAAATGTAACCTTTCTATTCTACTTCAATAAAATCTGAGTTAACACAGCATGTCAACCACGGATATTATATTTTCTTAAGTTACTCTTGGATTTCTAAAATCTTTGGCGGACATAACGTCAGGTAATGTCATGCTTTTGTAGAGTATTTGCAACATCAATACTGTAAGTGTTGGGAATAGAATGATTTTATGTGTTTTACTATAAGTTGTGTTTCACTATATAAGTTTTAGATATGTGAACAATGAGAATACTGAGATGATTTCAGCTGATCTGAATGTGTTTGCTTTGCAGAAGTGGAGAAGTACAGGAGAGGAAGAGACATGAAGTCTGAGGAGCACATACCGCAATGCTTAGATAATTAGTTTCATATATGGTAAAAAGAATAGAAAGTGATGTACAGATAGTAAGGTACAGCACGTGTAGGGAGTTGTGTTGTTCTCTTGTCTTTCAAAACAGGAACCACACCCCCACCGCCAGCGGGAAGGAGTCAGATTAACACGAGGCAGGGGCGTGGTGTGGTGAAGGAGGAAGTGGAACCGCCAATGAGAAGAGGACAACGCCTCGCGTGCACAATGACACTCTGTTACGCTCAAATATACTGGGTCAGGGGAAGGACCTGAGGTCAGACTTCGTGAACTGACACACCTTTGTTGCTTGTCAGGGAAATAAGTTGAGACCCAGGGCTCTGTAATTTTATTCCTTTACTGCTTCATAAACTACATTAACTGAGACCGAATATCTTCTCCTATTGCTTCATTAAAGAACACGCAGGACTGAGCTCACACATAGCACACTGGAGAGTAGGATGAGCCTCAAGTCCATCATAAGACAAAGATGTCTATGCCAGAAAACGGATCATAATGGTGACTTCTCTGACATTATAACTAAGATTGGTACAATAAGTATCTAATGTTGCTAGATGAGGTTTCAATTTTACGTCAAGAGATATTTTAAAAGTTCTTATGACAACTTATGCTAGCCTATAGCCTTGTTGGCAGCTTGCAGTTTGTTAGCCTATGTGAGGGCAATGGCTTTGAGTCATGGTTAGCCAGGGCAGGCCAGAAAAGTCAGCTTTTAAATTAATCACCAAGCTGAAACAGTTTTCGGCAGATCACTGGATGTATCAGCTGCTTATGACACGACAGATGGTGTTTTCTTGAAAAACTTTCTCATGTCCATGATGTGCAATCACTAGATGAAAAGAAACGGACAGTGACTGACTTATGACAGCAGGCTGACGCTGGGCTGCCCCACTAGGCTATATTGTGTTAAATGTCAGGCTACCTGTTGGTGGTTTGATTTTGCTCAGATTTCATTGATTGATCTGGTTTTCTTTATAATAGGAGGTATGCACAGATTGATGGATAATGTAACGGACAGGGCGATGTGATTTTATGGGAATGGATTCTGTTACTGTTAAGAATGTGTTCATCAACAGTAAAGTCTGTTACGGGAGTTATTGAGTTTTCCATAATGTCAGTGAACGTCTCACTCCCAGCGGAGTTATGTGTTTTAGACGCTGGCCGGCCTTGCAGTGTGGCTCCTCTGTGATCAAGTGGGGAGTCCTTCCTCTTCTGCTTGCCAGTCAGAGCAGGATGCCAGCTGGTTCTCCTGGGGGAAGCTGGAGTGTGACTCGCCACAGTCTGTCTTGCCAGGCTCTTTTTCAGCAAAACAAACTCATCCACGGCCAAATCAACACGACAGGCTGTCAAGTCATCAACAAGACAAACTCAGCTTAGTGCAGTCACTCAGCTTTCCATCAAACCCTGTGACATCCAACTACAACATAAGCAAAAATGCAGTGAAGGCACAGCATCCTGGGGCCTGTATCACGAAGCAGGATTAATGTCT
>NW_026082098.1:0-1577 GCF_006386435.1 Epinephelus moara | reverse complement strand
GATTTAAATAAACTGCATATGGAGCCAGAGTGTGTGACACTTTTTTCTTACACGCTTATTTAGACAGCACGCTAGTGCTAGTACGAATTGTTACTGATAAGCTAAAATGACAGCTGTCTGCATGTAGACTAACTTATGCCCTGTTTACACATAGCCGGGTATCTGGGAAAACGGCAATATTTTCCTGCCTTTGGGCCTGTCATTTACACGAAAACTGAGGTTTTACTCATCAAAATGAATATTTAAAAAAACTCCGGCCAGAATGTTTTTTTTGAGGAAAAGTCCATTTTCACGTTTGCATGTACACAGAGGAAAACAGAGTTTTTGATTCCCGGACATCACAGTACGCGACAGAAAATGTATTTGCATCAAGTGCAAAACCTTTGTTTACATTTCCTTAGGCTACGGTGATTATGGATGCTATTGGTGCTCGCATTTGTTAGGGCAAACACTTTTTGCCTGTTTGCATTTGCAAACACAACTGCTCTATTATATGGAGGAACAGAGAAGAATGAGTGCTCGGAGGTCAGCAGTTTTGCAACAACTTTTCCCACCAACACGAAGGGTTAATGCCAGCCAATGGCGCCGCTGCGATATGTTTTGGGTGCGACCTGGGCGAACTGCTTTCTGGTGGGAAGACTTTGAATATTACTTTGTTCTCCCTGAGGAGTGGCGTGAGAATTTCAGGATGTCGCAGTCATCGCTGCTGTCTCTCTCCAAATTACTGCCTCCACACATAGAGGGTCAGACGACTGTCATGCATGCACTGGTCAGTGTATGTCAGTGTCGATGTAAATGAAAACTTTCCTAAAAATGGCCAGGTGTGCACAATGTTATTTTTGAAAACGGATAGGGGGAAATACCCGTTTTTAGAAATACCCAGCTATGTGTAAACTAAGCATTAGTTTGACACTTACCGTAAAATTGGGCATATGCTTTTAACCTTAGCTGCTGGCTGAGACAAACAGCCCCTCCTCTCTCTATCAGCACGAATGTTACCTGTATGCAGTGAATCACATCAGCAGAGAGGGAGCAGGATAGAGGACAGGATGACAGCAGGACTGACTCACAGTAACTAATAAAACTAAACTTCACACAGTATTGTGATGTCAGGAATAATATTTATACAGTGACTTTGCTGTTGTAAAAATTACTGTTGCTGCTCTGGAAACATTTAGTTATTTTCAAAATATTCAGTTATCCTGCTCTGAATTTATTTTTTTTAAATTAATATATTTTCTAAAAAGCAGTTATTTAGAAATGAAAAAGAGCCGATAAGAGTACCTATGAAGTACCAAATCAATAAGGAGTATTGATTAAAGTAGTAGTATCGATACAATCTTAACCATACCCATCCCTAATGTTGACTGTTTTCATTTGGTGCAATATCAGTTTAAGATACTTAATTTTCACTTTGTCTTTTAGAGTACATCACAGCAGGGCCCTGGTGCCCAACACCTCTCCACTACAGCCAGATTCCAGGATGCCAAAGGGACCCTCCACAAACCGTCTCAGTGGGCACACAGTCTGTGGCATCTCAAAAGGGGTCCATGTCATTGGTTCGACAGCCCATTGGT
>NW_026082097.1:0-1246 GCF_006386435.1 Epinephelus moara | reverse complement strand
ACAACAGCTAAGAGATTAGCGAGAAAGTCGTAGATAGGAGGAGAGCTATAAGTGCTTAAACAGAACCAGTGTGGGTTAAGACTTGAAGTAGACGTTAAAGCAACGTTAAAGCAACTGAAGTGAGAAAGCAGGCTAGTAGAATCCACCAGAGCAGTACAGAGACGCTGTCATAGAAACACTGGAAATTACACAACTCACTTACCGCAATACGTCAGCACGTCGTACCAATGTGTTAATAACTGCACAATTTACATTCTCTTACGTTTCGGACAATATAAGGTTGGGCAGGTTTCCAATTTTGAAGGCCAGGTCCAGTGTGCAAGCTTACATCGGTTTGATTTTGTGCCAAATGACTGAACTGATATTTGTCAGGTGTAACGCCAGGTGGAGAGACCGAGCAGCATGTAGAAATGTCGCTGAGAAGATATGATTTGAATCACTCAGGTATCGGGGTTACATCCTTCACTGAGTGATTCGTTGACCGAGTGATTCGTTGACCGAGTGATTCATCACGCGGTAGGCAGCCCCTCCCTGCACCCTGGCTGCCACGTGACTTGCGAGTGATTCATCATTCGCACGGACCAAATCGGCAGTTCCGCTCCCTGCCTGCACGCTTGCTGCTGAGCTCAACTGAACTGAGAAATGAATGAATCAGTTCCAGAAGTGATTCAGTTCATTGCGTTTACTCAACAGATTAGTTCTTTTGAATGTTGGCAGGACACCCGGCATTGCCAGTTGGCTTAGCTCCACTACTGGTGCAGTGCTGATGTCTTGTTATGGTGTACTAAAAACTGAGAGGTGTCCGCACCATTTCACTATGGGTCACTCCATGCTAACTCACAAAATCCAGAACTTTTCCCAGTTCACATCATGGACTTTGAATCTACGCACAGCTACCACAAAAACATTTTGTAACAGTGTCCACTTACTTTTGAACCCCTAAAATTTGGACACTGTGTTCAAAAAGCTGCACAGTTAGAGCAAGACATGTCACTTTAATTTAATTTCAAAATGAATGTGCTGAAGCTCAGAGCCTGAAGAGTAGGGGTGTAACGGTACACAAAAATCTCGGTTCGGTACGTACCTCGGTACACAAGTCACGGTTTGTTTTTTTTTCGGTACAGTAATGAAAAAAATAGACAACTATTAAATATCTTTTACTTATTGGTAACCTTATTAAAACATACCACCACAGCAGTTAACTCTTTTTATACCATTTTTGAATGAAACAAATATATATAAAATC
>NW_026082096.1:0-7228 GCF_006386435.1 Epinephelus moara | reverse complement strand
AGCCTACATTTCCCATGAGCTCTAGCGCATATTGCGCCTATTTATATTAGTCACTATTTCATTTCACTACTAGTCAAATGTAAGCAGCTAGGTAAGATGACGTGTGCTGTCTGAGTGCCGTAAATCGTTTCGTCCTGGAAGCGACGGACCCGGACACAGTTTCCTAAAGGTATGGATATACACTATATAGAAATAGCTTATCTTCACACCGATGGTCTCATTTGCTGTTGTAGGTCATGCAAAGACATCACCAGAAACGAGAGACTTTTGCATATCCAGTTAAAAGTTCTTTGTAGTGGCTTTAAGCATTTTTCCAAAGTGATTCATGATTTCAAATGGCTCCTATGACAATGTTTTATACCCCTGTAGATTAAATTGTGCTCAATTTTGACTGTTGTCTGAGTGTTTTATTACTTTTAGACTCATTGAAATGTCAGGGAAATTAGTCATTAAAACATCCCTAAATCAGAGAGGGATATCTAAAATAATAGAATGCTAAAATAAATGTGTCATTTGGTTGAACTGATTCTTGAAGATAATGGTGTTAAATTGTATTTTAAGGTAAACGAAATGACTGGGTTATTACTAGAAACTGACAGTCTATAAGCAGCTAGCAAGTTTCGTGAATTAGCTAACGTGACACAACCCCCAGGCCACCATAGAGCCTCTTCTAATGTAGCTTTTTTAGATAATGCTAAAATAACTAAGATATTGGATAAAGTCAAAATTATAGTGGTCTAGAAAAACACAAGGCTGTTTTTAAGGTTGTGAAAAGGTGAAACTGTTTGGATATTCAGTTTATTAGCCACCCAGGAGAAATATAGTGCATGCTAAAACTCCTCGTTAGCTAACAAGAACCTGCATAAAAAGCTCAGAAAATGTAATTCAGAGGGGAGAAAACGTCTTCCTTAAACTACTATGTTAATGAATGTACTGCTTAAAAAAAGGTCACCCAGCTCCTATTACCGACTGTGCTCTTAAATAATCTAAAAATAGGCTTCTAAGGAACAACTACTGTCAGCTTTCCTCTGGGTATGTGATAATGCTCACACTAACCTGAGAACACCATTGTGCTGAAAGCCTTTTCTCCTGTGTTGCTGGCGTCTCTTACAGTAGTGTGTCCTCCAGGGACCTGCCTGTTGCTACGTTTTCTCATTTCTCAATGGGAATGATGTGTGCCATTATGTGCCCTTGACACTGCTGAGAGCTGAGCATCTTTATATAACACAGCAAGACTGACAGGCACTTACAAACATTTTGACTTTTAGCACCTTAAAGGTGTTTTCAGACAGGAGCACTTTCATCTAGCACAGTATGTGCTGTGCTGTACAAGACACAATAAAGATCGCCTTACATTAAAGCAACAAATAACCTTATTAGTTATTAATGTGATGTGTAGTTGCAGTGGGTCTAGACTGTACAGAGCAGCATGAACACTGAGTTCTTAAAGACACCACATGTGGCATTTTAATGGGAATAAACTTAACAGGCAGAAATGAGTGAAAGAAACTCAATATATATCTCAATGTCTAAGCCGCTCTTATCACAGTTTATTTAATAAAATATAGTTAAGATGCTATATGTCCATGCCAGAATACAGTAAATGTTGGCATTGTATGTTTCTGCAAAGCACAGATATGTCACATTGCTGTACATTCAAACCAACAGAAAGCAGAGCCTCCAAAACAGCGTAAGTCATTCATTTTCAAAGAGAGCCCAGCGACATGGGCGACTTGGGCGATCTGGTCGCCAGCTGCGCATCTTGGGCGACAAAAGCGGCCGCAGCGGGTCCAGAGGGGAGTTAAAACTCATTATGAGCTCTGACGCGGTTCGGTGACAACCAAGCAGAATACTGATATGCTTGAAGTGGGTCCCAGAGAACAAGCCATGTTACTTTGGTTCCTACAGCACACTCTGACAATTGATATCGAGAAGTTGATTACTTGCGTTTGCGCCCACTCAGTCCTTTATAATGTGTCGTTGTTCGGTTACAGAGACCAAAATAAAAAGAAGGCTTGGGACCGCGTCGCGGAGGTAGTTGGTTTTTCTGTTTTCATTGACCAAACATAACTTTCTGTTGGCCAACTATGAGCTTTTTGACTGGACAACAACAAAGCAGCAACTATGCTGCTTTCAAGCCAGTAATCTGCTTTGAGGCTCCTTTAAATTGACAAGCATGATTGAATGTTCAATGACTCACGTGATGAGCGACTAGAGCGACTAAAGCTGCCACAAATGTTTTTGACAGTCGTGCTTCTTGGGCGTCCTTGAGAGACTTTGCCTCTTTGGAAGCTTCTGGTTTGGACGTACAGTTAGTATGTAATTATGTAGCACAGGGATACGCAACTTGCTTTTCTCTGGGGGCCACTTTTGCAAAATGACAGGAGGCCAGGGGCCAAAAAACAGCTCAGGTGTACACAGGGGCGTTTCTAGGATTTGAGGACCTTGTTTGGGGGGGTCCTGGGGACCCACCTCTGGCACTTTTTCTGATGAACAAGCTCTACTTTTATGCTTTTTATGCACTCTGGCACCATATCTGCATTAAAAGTACAAAAAAATATAATCAATTTATTTTCATTTTGAATTGAAAAATGGTTGGGGGGCCCCCCCAACCATTTTTCAATTCAAAATGAAAATAAATTGATTATATACCAGGCACCTTATCACAGGCCAGGCACCTTATCACAGGCCAGATTTGGTCCAGGGGTCATAAGTTGAGTACCACTGATGTAGCGGATATGATGAAATGTTTACATTATAATTTTAATTTATATTGTGACAATCCTGTGTTAACATATGGTTAGGTTCAGGCACTTGGGTAATGTTAGGGTGAGGAAAACTTTATGTTTTGGTCTTGTCATGCAACAAACACCAAGAACTTCTTCATTTCTGTTGTGCAGCTATTATAGTTCTTAGAACGCTGTTTTGAATTTTCTTCTGAGCTCCTATTTTAGAGTAGCACAAGAGGAACCATGAGGGATGGGCTGGAGTGAAACTCTCTCAATGGAATATTTAAAAATTTGGGTTTGTGCATTGCGTCCTTTAAGATCCAATAATCACTGTCTATGTCATCCAAGAGAAACAATGAAACACATGGAATGATCAAAGTTGTCATTTTGACATATAAGGCGTATTGATTGATTCACGTCGTCAACTAATGCATTGACTAACATGCTAGAAAATCTAGCTGTGGGCAGTCAGCACAGTGAATTAAATGATATTTTCTCAGTCTAAAGCTGCTAGCTGTTAGCTAGTAAAGCTAAAGAGGCAGCAAAACATCCTTTCATTTTATAGTTATAGTTCACTAACTTGTCACTGTATGAACAGTGGTTGCATAAGCTTAAAATCTAGCCACAACTCAACCTTGAACAAGAGTGATGGATCTCTATTGACCAATCACCACACTGCAGTGTTTTTAGCTCCACCTTTTAGTATTGGATCAGTGTGCTCAGGTATCACAACAGAGGGGTGATGAAAAATGAGGATGCTCTATGATACTGTCCACAACCTTTCACAATGGAAATGGAAAAATAACCGTTCTAATGTGTACCGAACTGAACTGAACCGACTGCTTGAGAATGAGTCTATAGAGTCCCCAGAACTGTTTCACCTGAAAACGCCTATTACCTGCTTTTATTTTTTGTTGGTCTTGAACAGTAGTCTGCTGCCTTCGACTGCATGGCAGCCGTCTCGTCTAGGTGTCACATCATCCACCATCCTCTCCTCCTGATGAGAAACTCAGCTCATATACACTGCTCAAAAAATAAAGGGAACACATAATCATCACAGTGTAACTCAAAATTAATCAAACTCCTGGGATATCAACCTGTCCAGTTGGCAGGCAAGACTGATTGTGAATCAATTTCACCTGCTGTTGTGCAAATTGGACAGACAACAGGTGGAAAGGAGAGGCAATTACCAAGACAACCCCTATTTAGGAATGGTTTTGCAGTTGGTGGCCACAGACCATTTCCCTCTCTGCGTCCTTTCTGGTTGATTCTTGGCTAGTTTTGCATTTTTGCAGTGCCCTCACCACTAATGGTATCATGAGGCTGTATCTGCAGCCCACAGAAGTTGCTCAGGTAGTGCAGCTACTCCAGGATGGCACATCCATACACACAGTGCCCAGAAAGTTTGCTGTGTCTCCCAGCACAGTGTCAAGATTATGGAGAAGATACCAGCAGACAGGCCAGTACACCAGGGGAGGTGGAGGGGGCCATAGGAGGGCATCAACCCAGCAGGAGGACCGCTTTCTTCTTCTTTGTGCAAGGAGGAACAGGAGGAGCACTGCCAGAGCCCTCCAAAATGACCTCAAGCAGGCCACTCGTGTGCATGTTTCTGCCCAAACTGTCAGAAACAGATTCCATGAGGGTGGCATGAGGGTCCGACGTCCACAAGTGGGGCCTGTGCTCACACCCTGGCACCGTGCAGCCAGATTGACATTTGCCAGAGAACACCACAATTGGCAGATTCGCAACTGGTGTCCTGTTCTCTTTACAGATGAGAGCAGGTTCACACTGAGCACATGTGACAGACGTGACAGAGTCTGGAGATACCATGGAGAACGTTCTGCTGCCTGCAGCATCCTCCAGCATGACCGGTTTGGTGGTGGGTCAGTGATGGTCTGGGGAGGAATATCCTTGTAGGGCCGCACAGACCTCCACATGCTAGCCAGAGGTACCCTGACTTCTGTTAGTTGAGATCCTCAGACCCATTGTCAGACCATATGCTGGTGCAGTGGGCCCTGGGTTCCTTCTGATGCCCAGCCTCATGTGGCTGGAGCAGTTCCTGGATGACGAAGGCATTGATGCTATTGACTGGCCCGCCTGTTCCCCAGACCTGAATCCAATTGAGCACCTTTGGGACATCATGTATTGTAGCATCCACCGCCACCACATCGCATCACAGACTGTCCAGGAGCTGACTGATGCGCTGATCCAGGTCTGAGAGGAGATCCCTCAAGAAACCATCCCCCGACTCATCAGGAGCGTGCCCAGACGTTGTAAGGAATGTATACAGGCACGTGGAGGCCATACATACTACTGAGCCACATTATGAGTTGTCCTGAGGAAATTCACAGAAGTTGGATCAGCCTGTGATCTGATTCTTCCACTTTGATTTTGGGTATGATTCTGAATCCAGTCTTACATGAGTTAATGATTGTGGTTTCCATGGATTGTTCTTACATTATTTTGTTCTCAACGAATTACGCTATGTAATCAATAAAGATTTTCATCTGGAATATTTCACTCATAGAGATCTGGGATGTGCGATTTAAGTGTTCCCTTTACTTTTTTGAGCAGTGTATATATAATCGGAACCATGTCACTTTAGAAATATTGGTATGATGTGTTTGAAATGTGCAAACCTGACGTATTTGTGGTTTGCAGAAATGTACAATGCCAACATTTTTTTCTGGTAACTGGGCTGTACATGTAGCTCTTCTTCTATTAGGAAAATATAACACCAACATCAAGCCATGTTCCTGCATGTGTGTCTCTGTAAGTGGGATGTATACAGTCGGCTGACACCAATACAGTATATTGATTTTCTGATAAATGGCCCCGATACTTACAGGCTTTCATTAAGAATCAGCTTCTTACTGTTGTCTACAGCAATGGATATGATGCAGTTTGATTGATCACATACTTATTTTTAAATGGATCAATACTACGCTGGTTATCTGTGTGAGGACAATGACCTAATTGAGTCTGATGGAACATGTCAGTAAGATTGCATAACCATGTATACGGTATTATTACCATTATGCAATGAGTATGTGTGTTATTATAATTATGACAAGGTTTATTTTTGACTTTGAATTTAGTGCAGTCTCATGATTATTTGAAAGCTTTTAGCAGTGCTCCTCTTTTAAAGTTGTTTCCACGCTGCCAATTATTGTCTTTGCCCTCTGTGTTTCTAGGAAATTCACATGACTCTCATTTCCAGAAATGTCCTCCTTCACATTCACGCATTAATTTTTGATATTGAATATCTGCAGAAAATAATAGCTGCTGGCAGCTTTGAGACGATTATGGCTCCGCCGTTGAAAAACCCATGTGGGTCGAGCCCTTGTGTGTATTTATGTTCGAGAGAAAGAGCAAGAGAGCGTGTGCAAGAGGAGGTGCAACATACCTGAGCAAAAAATAGGCTCTGTGAGTGTCGGAGCATAATTCTACTCTTGTGAATTTCCCACGCATAACTGTTACATTTTAATCATGCACTGGAGACGGGGGGAACCTTGAGTTTGTTGAAACTGACGCCTACAGAAACTTGCATCTGCAATGCTAATCACACTCCAGCAAAGGGCCCCACAGACTAGCCTTGTCTTCCCTGTCAAACTAAAAATTCGTCTCCAATAACAACCGAGCACTCCATAGCTCGCTGCATCGCTAATGTGTTGCGGGGTTACATCTGGAGAGAGTCTTCACTGTCCTGTTACTTTGGCCAAATCTGTATTCAGAACAAGAGCACGGAGATTAAAAGAGCCAGCATACTGTCTGCTACATTGACTGTAGGCATGCTGTATCACTTTTATCCCCTGATGACTGCATGTGTGTTGTTGAGTGTGAATGTTCTTGGTGCTTTCATTTTAAAGGGACACTTCACCCCAAAATCAAATCTACATATTTTTCCTCTTATCTGTGGTTCCTTTTATCAGACTGTTTTGTTGGGAATTTGCGAGAGCTGGAGATACTGACCATAGAGTCTGTCTTCTCTCCAATATAGCAGAACTAGATGGCACTCCGCTTATGGTACTCGATGTGCCTGATTTTTTTTTTTTTTTTTTTAACTCAACAGCAATGTTAATGAACTTTTTTGTGAACAGTTTCATGTAGGAACTATTTTTTCTACCTAACTACACCATATCACAGTGCAAAATGAAGCTCGTATTGAGATGCACACTTCTGTCTGCTTGGTGATATGGTTGGCGTTTGTAGTTTAGTAGGAAGAAAATAGTCCCTACTAGGGCTGCCCCCCACTAAGAATTTCCCTAGATGACCAATAGTCATCATTTAGGGCCATTAGTTGACTAGTAACTCATATGTTTACGATATTAATTTAATTATAAAATTACATATTTTGGGCGAACAACACAATGGTTTGAGTTCAAGGTCTGAGAAAGAATAGTATCAGTAACATTGTTAACACTGTGCTACACTACAGAGAAATACAAAACCGCACAAATGAACCCTCATTAATATAGGCCTATACTTTATCTACAAAT
>NW_026082095.1:0-2397 GCF_006386435.1 Epinephelus moara | reverse complement strand
ACACACACACACACACACACTCTGATTGACACACTCACACACTTGCACACACTGGGGATGCAATCCTCTCACTGAGTTGGTCTCCTTCCACTCTGTCTTCCATCAAAAACTACCTTCTTAAAAAAATCCGGTTTTTCTTTTTAATTTTTTCTCTTTTTCTTTTTTTTTTTTCTCAGATGTGCTTTTGTCTCCGGTAACCGGGCAGGCTCATCCTTCCTGGCGGCGGCTCCGGGTTTAACGAGTCATCGGCACAGCGCTGGGTGACGGTGGGTAGAGAGAGGTAGAGGGAGGCAGAGGAGAGAGACAGAGATGCGTAAAGCCCGCAGCTGCAGCCACACAGAGACTCAGCTACTCCTGCCTTCACAATAAAAGCCTGACAGAGAATATAAAATAACAGATGAAAACATTAAATAACCAAAGACAAGGTGGCTGACGTCACTTGTGTGCACTGCAAATGTTGGCACAAAGGATCACAGAAAAAAACCCTGCAGGACACTGGTTATCCAGAGATCTTTAATTGCAAGTCAGGCTGTGTGCCTGCTGCTGTCTTACACAGGAGTGAATAAATGCACTGAAGAAATTATTTTATTGGTAAATACATTAAGAAACTAAAAGATAAAATATACAGATATATGATGGAATGTGTCTCATGTGGATTCATTTTTCTTTCAGCAGGATCCTCCTTTTTTAATATGGTTTGCAGTACAGATTTTTTTAAAAAAAAAATGCTCAAATGATTCCAACCAAGCACATCAAATTAGTGTCATCCATTTTCATCCACTCACCCGGGGCCAGGTTGTGGGGACAGCAGGCCAAGCAAAGCATTCCAGGCCAGATGAAATATGTAATCCCACCAGCATGTTCTGGGTTTGCCCCGGGGCCTCCTACCAGTGGGACATGCCCACTCCATCTCAGGCACCCAGGCAGTAACCTGATCAGATACCAGAACCACCTCAACTGACCCCTTTCGACACGAAGGAGCAACGGCTCTACTCCGAGCTCCCTCCAGATGTCCGAGCTCCTCACTCTACCTCTAAGGCTGAGCCCAGCCACCTCACGGAGGAAACTCATTTCGGCCGCTTGTATCTGCGATCTAATTCTTTAGGTCACTACCCAGAGCTCATGACCATAGGTGAGGGTTGGGATGTAGATGGACCAGTAATTCGAAAGCTTCGCCTTCCGGCTCTGTTCCGTCTTCATCACAACGGTCTGGCACAGCGCCCACATCACTGCAGAAGCCACACCAAACCGCCAAACCATCTCACACTCCATTTTATCCTCACTCATGAACAAGATCCCGAGATACTTGAACTCCCTCGCTTGAAGCAGTAACTCATTTATTGTCATATAAACCTTTTATGTTCAAAAGTAGTCCGATCACTTGTATAGCGCTTTTCTAGTCTTCTAATCACTCAAAGCGCTTTTACACTTTATTTACAGCAGGAGCAATTTGGGGTTCAATATCTTGCCCAAGGATACTTCGATATGCTTGAGGAGGAGCTGTGGATCGAATAATCAATCTTCCGATTGGTGGACGACCCGCCCTATCTTCTGTGCCTCAGCCGCCCCATATATAGCATGTTTGTGTAGTATGCATAGTCAGATGGACTTTGTATCACCCATGGTACAAAAATGAAGCCAAAATATTCTGGATACAGCAGCCGCCATCCTGCGCTGGTGACCTCATTTGGAGCCAAACTTATCAGAAACACTTGGACCTACATCAGTGTGATAAGAAGTACTTAATATGACAAAAAATGATTAAATGAATTGATTTGATGAGTACATTTAGTTTGTCCCATGTCCTATCTGCTATCACAGAGTGGGCGAGGTTTACAACCTGTACTGCAGCCAGCCACCAGGGGGTGATCGAGATGTTTTGGCTTCACTTTTGGGGAGCTGTAATGTCGTCCATCTTAATATACAGTCTATGACCCAGACGCAAACACAGGGAGACACATAGGATAGGTTTAAAAAGTCATTAATAGTAAAGCACTGGAGGGTAGGGGGACTAGAGGCTGAGGAAGGTAAAGAATAGATGAAGGTCAGCAGGGTGTAGAGGGGTTCAGATTGCAGAGTTGGAGGTGCTGGCTAACTGCTGGGGAAAAGTAAAGGCTACTGGTGAGTAATGGCTGACAACAAAAAAGACTGGCAAGAGATAAAGGTAGTTAGGGTCAATAGGTGGGACCCAACAGTAGAGGTCTTCATAGTTCCGAGTAAAGGAGTCGGAAGCTATCCAAACTATATTTATCTTCCTGAGACCCGAACTTTTGTGTAGTATGCATTTTTAATTCCTCCTAGCTATTTGGGATCAGTAGGACCCGATAAGTATGATAAACTACACATTGTCAACAATAATTAAATCCCAATGTCCTCAAATGAGATGATAATAAAGTC
>NW_026082094.1:0-1272 GCF_006386435.1 Epinephelus moara | reverse complement strand
GCATCGGCTTCTGCTCCTGCACCTGTACCAGCCTCTTCACCGCCCAGAGATGCTCCTGAGCCCCGGGTAGGAACCCCGGAGCGTTACGACGGTGATCGAGAGACTTGTGGCCCCTTCCTCACCAACTGCTCTCTTCTGTTCCCCTGCAGCCCCGCACCTTCGCCACTGAACCAGCGAAGGTAGCATTTGTCATCAACCACCTGACAGGCAGAGCTCGACTATGGGGAACAGCTGAGTGGGAGAGGCGGTCTCCAGCTTGTGCCTCCTTTGACCTGTTTGCTGCCGAGCTTCGCAAGGTTTTTGGTTTTCGAGAATTGTGGTTCTGAGTCTTCAAGGGGACTGATGGGACTGAAACAAGGCGAGCGAACGGTGGCAGATTACTCAATTGATTTCCACACCAGAGCCAGCCAAAGCAGTTGGAACAGCTCAGCCCTCTGTGATGCCTTCCTCCATGGTTTGGCTGACTACATTAAAGATGAACTGGTTTCACATGACACCCCCATCACCTTGGACTAGGGCTGCAATGATTCGTCGACGTTGTCGACAAAAATCGATAATACAAATAGTCGACAATGAATTCCATTGTCGACAATTGTCGCCAGACGTGTTTTTCCAACGGAGTGAGGCATCTCACTTCATTACAATCTCTGCCGAGAGTCGCACATGCACAATAACGTCTCTGCCGAGTGGTAACGTATACATAAATGGCGGCGTCCTACACAGCAGCTACGCGTACTAAAACTTCTAAAGTTTGGGAGCATTTTAGCCTGGATACGGCAAATAAAAAGATTACTTGCAAGGTTTGCAAAGCAGACCTTGCGTATCACGGCAGCACCTCGGTGATGCACGAACATTTAAAGAGAAAGCACGTTGGACAGTTGAACGAAACGGAGTCTGACTCGCCTCGGTAAGATTCAAGTAACATTCAAGCCAATACGTTTTGTTTTTGATGTACATTGTACATTTTATAAGCGTATTTTCGCTTTAAAAGAGAGCTTTAACGTTATGCCTGACTGTGCCTGACAAAAGTATTTTAAATTAAATGCATGCAGTCCGAAGAAGAGAGCCACCATGGACCCCTTTCTGCAAAAGAAGCAGACGTGCACCCCGCAACAGGCGACTGCCCTCACTGAGTCAGTATTGCAGATGCTGATCTATGATATGAGGCCGCCCTCCATGGTCGATGGTGCCAGGTTTCAACAGATGATAACCCAGTTCAACCCAGACTACATCCTGCCAAACTGAACGACATAGCCTGAGCCTCATGTTGAT
>NW_026082093.1:49442-50232 GCF_006386435.1 Epinephelus moara | reverse complement strand
ACCCGGCTGTTCTGCAGGTCTCAAAGGCACCTCCTCTTGCATTTCATCCATCTGAAGGCTTGCTCAACAACCACCCTCCCACAGCTGATCTTGGCGTTCTGAGGGTGGTCTGCTTCAGTAAGAGCCCTAGTGTCACGCTTAGGCATGATGATGAATGGGAAGGCCTGTCCAATGTAGGCACTGTCTCCCAGCAAGCAGTACTTGCCCATCTTCTCCTGCCAGGTTGTGAAGAAGCTGGAGGCCTTCAACATCCTCGCATCATGGACTCTGCCTGGTGGTCCTGCAAAAATATCAATTTCAATTATCAAATATCAACAGTGTAATATCTACTATCGCTTATAAAACGTCAATAACTGTATGGGGTGCCGTTTGTAAAGTGGCTTACGCTGAAAATAACATCAACATTTTGCCACATTTAGCTTCAAACAATGTTTAAAAAAGTGTTGTGAATTTTTTAACGTCACCTTTTACCACATTTACAGCAATAACTTAGAAATATATTAAATAGTTAAATCTAAATATTAAATGTGGCACCTAAATGTTAAATGTTAAATCTAAATATTAAATCTAAATCTAAATGTTAAATCTAAATGCTAAATCTAAATCTAAATGTTAAATCTAAATATTAAATCTAAATGTTAAATCTAAATGCTAAATCTAAATCTAAATGTTAAATCTAAATATTAAATCTAAATGTTAAATCTAAATGCTAAATATAAATATAAATCTAAATGTTAAATCTAAATGCTAAATATAAATCTAAATGTTAAATCTAAATATTAAATATAAA
>NW_026082093.1:40973-45457 GCF_006386435.1 Epinephelus moara | reverse complement strand
ATTTAGGTGCCACATTTAATATTTAGATTTAACTATTTAATATATTTCTAAGTTAATAAATATTGCTGTAAATGTGGTAAAAGGTGACGTTAAAAAATTCACAGCACTTTTTTAAACATTGTTTGAAGCTAAATGTGGCAAAATGTTGATGTTATTTTCAGCGTGAGCCACTTTACAAACGGCACCCCATATAACTGTGATATAATGAGCATATAGCTGCGACCACTCCACGTCAGAGAAGCAACAATGTTTCCATGAGAACAGCAAACTGTTACAGTAGGTAGCAAAAAGTAGCCATTTTTTTGACGACATTAACAAATAGCCTAAATTAGATAAATTCACATGTTCAAGGTTAACTCTGACCTCCGCATGTTGTACATATCATTTAACAAACAATATTGTTACGTTTCAGCTGTTATAGCCGATCGTTTCATCTCTTTGGTAATGAAATGACAAATTAAACATAATTAAATGTAGCCGGATCAAACTTTTTTACACAGTGAAATGCGCTACCTTCTCCGTCTTTTGTCCTCATCTGCGGTGTTCATCAGTTGGAGTGCATATGGTTTTGAAGCCGTCTATACTCGGAAAGTGCAAGGACAACAAAAGCTTTCTTGCGGGCATCCATGTTTTTTTTCCGACTTGTCCACTGTTGTCAACTAGAATGCAAAAACTGTTGTCAACTCTGAGGTGACATCATTTCCACTTCCGACTTTCGACATCCAAATACAAAACAAACACAGCATTACCTCAGAATACTCGGCTGGAAAAATGTTGTTGCCCGCGAAACAGACGCACTCTCGTGCTGTAGCAGGCTGCGTGCGCAGTGATACACTGTTCTTCAGCAGACGGGTCATTATACGAAAACGTGCCATTTTGTGTCTCTAGAACAAAACTGTGCTATAAATGTCAATAAACAATAAATACACTATAATCATTTTAGAATTTATTTTCCATGATATCTCTTGTAACATTAAAACAATGTAAAATTTTATTTATTTTGTTTTCAAAGAGTTTTAAACAGCATCATTCAAAAACTGTAAAAATGGCCTGTCTCAATATAATTGTTCTACTTTTACTAGCTATTAAGGCCCAAAAAAGTCAAACTATCATAAAAACATAAACTTATATATAAAGCCTCAAGTGTCCTTTCATTATTCATGAATGGGTTTTATTCTTAATATATGTAAAATGTTGTAAAAAACATCAATTTAGTCAGGTCGCCAGGTAGTCGTCAACCCTGTTACTTTGAATGAAAACACCCCTTCTGAAATAATGGACTGCTCCGAAAGTTTCCTGGGAGTGAAATCAGCTTCCTTTTGTGAACATGCTGGTGAAAAGACAAATAAGTGTCCTCTTATTTTCATGATTTTTCTTAGAGTTATATAATGTTTGACAGAAGGGGACAAGCTTATTGTGTCAGCCCTGTTTCCACAAAAGGACACGTTAAAAAGATATTTGTTTTTTTGCCATTATTAGCCATGTGGTGAAGGTCATGAGACCACATGGTGTGCATTCATTAGAGGCTTATATCATGTTATTTATGTACATTAAAATTTTCTAACAAATATCTTTTTAACATGTCCTTTTGTGAAAACAGGGCTGACACAATAAGCTTGTCCCCCTCTGTCAAACATTATATAACTCTAAGAAAAATCATGAAAAGAAGAGGACACTTACTTGTCTTTTTACCAACATGTTCACAAAAGGAAGCTGATTTCACTCCCAGGAAATGATGCAACTTTTGGAGCAGGCCAAACATGTTCAATGGATCAAATTCATTGTGACTGTCCTTTCAATATCCTTCATGTTTTGAAAAATGCTAAAACCTCTCAATAAATATGTCTCCAAAATATTCTTTCATTAGTCATGTTGAATTAAAGGTTTATGAATGTCCCATTATCTTCATTAGACCCAAAGCTGCAACTTAAACTATCAGTATGGTAACTGTTGTCAACCCTGTTACTGAGGTGTCAGCCCTGTTACTTGTATAATATTCTAGTATAATTCAAAAAATGAAAAGACAAATGTCAAATCAACTCATTTTATATGTTAAGTAAAAGAAACCAGTAATCTACAGAATGAAATGTGGGTATTATTGTTTTGTTTCCATATTCTGTTCTTAAAAAGAAAGATGCTGTGAAAGTGTCAATTGCAAATGAGCATATTCATCCATGGATAAAACATAAACACCTCAATATTCCCACTGTACAAATACACTCAGTGTAACAAGGGGAGATTTATCCTTCAAAGTATATCAGATTTGTTGTAAATATGCATTTAAAACATTTTCAAACATTAATTGGTGTATCGTAACAGGGTTGACAAAACACACATATGCATGTTGATTAAATGTGGGGAAAAAAAAAAAAAAAGATAGCCTGAGATGGCACAGCACCTATTTCTCATAGGTAAAGATCTATTTAATCCAAAAAAGGGTCATAAATAGTTTTAAAACAGTACTTTAAAAATCAAACATTAAGAATGGGAAATGGCACGTTTTCATAATAGTTCCAAAAATTGAATCGGGAAAACGGGGACACTGTCCTAGAAATGACCGTAAGCGTTGAATTAACGTGTCTGTCACAGTCGAAGAAATAACATGTCTTTTAAAAAAAAAGTAAAGTTAACCATCAATTATTAAGGACAGTTTAAAACCTCATCAACTCTGCCAGGGCGTGAACATCCGTGAGTTGGCGACCCTATAAGTCACACCCAGTACCCAGTAAGCAACCGGTAAACACGTCATGTGCCATAACCAGGAGGATCTCCTCTTCACAAAAATAGCATCCATTTAATTTTAACATTTTTAAATTTTGATTTTATTATCTTTTTCATTTTATCTTATTTATTTATTAATTTATTCTATTTGTAATAATACAATAAAAATGAATGTCAAATTCAAGGTAATAGCTATCACAATCGAAAAACTGAGCAAGTAATGTAAAAAATAATAAGGAAAAAATTACAGGTCAGATATAGATATATTATAAAAGAAAAGTAAAAATTAAATAATATAATATAATACAAATTAATCTTCAAAAAACAATATTTATGTATGAAAAACTTTGATGAAAGAATTAAAGGATTATACCCAATTTATATTTTTTGTTTCCGATTTGGAGATTTAGAATCTTCCCCCCCTAAAACTTGTAGAAGTTTGAAGTCAATCAATCAATCAATCAATTTTATTTATAAAGCCCAATATCACAAATCACAATTTGCCTNTAGATTCGCGGACATGGGCAGTCAGCTTTTCTCTTGCGTTCATGGTCAGCTTCAAGGCATTCCGAATTAAGCCAATCGTTCAGTTTTCTCTGGTTGTATGTACAACCACGGACAGCACACGATGTCCCTGAACTCCGGGGCATCTCACTACGAAACAACACAAACCCGTTTCTTTATCCAACCGCTAAACTTTACCAAATGTAAACACCATTACCGCCAACCAGCTCGAATCTTCTTCCGGCCAAACTGCCACTTCTGCTGGCGCGCCGGAAGTTTCTAACATAATTGTTGATAATGGCGCCCCCCAGCAACTGCTCCAGGAAAATTGCAGATAGAGGATTTTTCTTTTTTTTTTTTTCCAAAAAACACACGTTAGCATGTAATGTTGTAGCATCCGTGTAAGCCAGCGTGCTAACAAGCTAACGCCGTTGCAGCAAACTATTGTAAAAGCATCCTACTCAGTGGACTTTACAAAGAGTAAACTTATCGTTTAATGCATAATGAGGCCAGCCCATGTTAACTCGCAGATCCATTTAAAGACAAAGTAGCCAACTTTTAACCTTAAACAATTAAAACTGTACTCACGTTCTGTCGTCTTGTCCTCTCTAACATTAACGTTACTCCTTCTAACCGTAGATACTCACTTTTTCTCATCTCATCCTCTCTAGTCCTAACCGTGGGTGGCGCTGTGACGAAAGTTGAAGGGTCCTGAAACTGCGGTCCTGAAACTGCAGCCTCCGGTACTGCAGCTTTACCCTACTCACAACGGGGTTGTTTTGAAAACACCCCCACTTTTCTCCTTATGAAAGTAACATGGCGATTATTCGACTAATGAGAGTTTAGTCGGACAAGAGCATAGCGACCAAATAATTGACTAGTCGACCAGGAGGCTACAGCCCGTTAACTAATGACTGTTTTGATAGTTGACTTGTCACCGACTATTGAAACGATTAGTGGACTAATCGGATTATAAATCGCATAATAAATTACTCTCATTTAGCTATTAGCTTCTAATTAAGCAATATCCCACGAGAGGGAGTGATGTTGTACTGTGATATCGCCTCGTGCCTACGACCGAATCACAGCCATGATTTAACAACAGTTAAATAAGCAAGGTTGATTAAGAAATGTTGAAAAATTAGGACAAAATAGATCATTTAAGCATTTTATTTGTCTTCCGCCAACAAAAATAGTTCCCTCAGGACTCCGCTGTCACCGTTGCTATGTAACGCAGACATGGTGCGCCAGGCACTTAC
>NW_026082093.1:39369-40553 GCF_006386435.1 Epinephelus moara | reverse complement strand
TTCTCTATTCATTTTCATCTCCCTCCCTTGGGCAGCCATGTGGGTGGTCCTGGCATATTTCTGAGGTCCCAATGCACATACAGTATTATGAAGAAAGCAGCCTGCCATTACGACCATCACCATAACATCAACCCGGCTGTTCTGCAGGTCTCGAAGGCGCCTCCACTTGCATTTCATCCATCTGAAGGCTTGCTCAACAACCACCCTCCCACGGCTGATCTTGGCGTTCTGAGGGTGGTCTGCTTCAGTAAGAGCCCTAGTGTCACGAATGGGAAGGCCTGTCCAATGTAGGCACTGTCTCCCAGCAAGCAGTACTTGCCCATCTTCTCCTGCCAGGTAGTGAAGAAGCTGGAGGCCTTCAACATCCTCGCATCATGGACTCTGCCTGGTGGTCCTGCAAAAATATCAATTTCAATTATCTAATATCAACAGCGTGTTTCAGTAAAAATGTTGTGACATTTAAATATCAAAGTAATATCTACTATCACTTATAAAAGGTTAAGGTGAAATCAAGCAATGACTGTGATATAATGAGCATATAGCTGCGACCACTCCGCGTCACAGAAGCAACTATGTTTCCATGAGAACAGCAAACTGTTACAGTAGGTAGCAAAAAGTAGCCGTTTTTTTGACGACATTAACAAATAGCCTAAATTAGATAAATTCACATGTTCAAGGTTAACTCTGACCTCCGCATGTTGTACATATCATTTAACAAACAATATTGTTACGTTTCAGCTGTTATAGCCGATCGTTTCATCTCTTTGGTAATGAAATGACAAATTAAACATAATTAAATGTAGCCCGATCAAACTTTTTTAGACAATGAATTGCACTACCTGCTCCGTCTTTTGTCCTCATCTGCAGTGTTCATCAGTTGGAGTGCATATGGTTTTGAAGCCGTCTATACTCAGAAAGTGCAAGGACAACAAAAGCTTTCTTGCGGGCATCCATGTTTTTTTCCCGACTTGTCCAATGTTGTCAACTAGAATGCAAAAACTGTTGTCAACTCTGAGGTGACATCATTTCCACTTCCGACTTCCGACATCCAAGTACAAAACGAATGCAGCATTACCTCAGAATACTCGGCTGGAAAAATGTTGCTTCCCGTGAAACAGACGCGCTCTCGTGCTGTAGCAGGCTGTGTGCGCAGTGATACACTGTTCTTCAGCAGACAAAATAGT
>NW_026082093.1:32469-35720 GCF_006386435.1 Epinephelus moara | reverse complement strand
CCCTAAAACCCGTTACAGATTTTTTGGCTACCTGGCTGCCTACCTGTGCAGCATCTATGGGCACAGGTCGGGGTCCTTACAAGGATGAGGGTGTCGGAGGTCAAGGAGGCTGTGGGGGACCAGGAGAGTGGCTACCTGATTAATGTAAATTTCAGTGTAGTTTCAAACCCTTTCATAATGTGATCACTTTCAAAATCAGGTTAAATTTTGTTTTCATAGCTTTATCCAATTGACTGCTCTTTGTTTTCTGTCATCTCTGTCTGTTGCAGGTCATTGATCACAAAACTGTCCGAAAGTTTGGGACAGCGCAGATTTACCTGGAGCTGGAGGAGTATGGATGGTTGTTATGTGGGGCGAAGGCTGGGCCGTCCGCCATGGCGGCTACAGATGTCGGCCCGTACGCAACATACCAGAAACGGCACTCTGCGGTCTGGGGTGAAGGCTGGGCTGTCCATCTGGGCGGTTACATATGTCGGTCTGGGCACAGGGTGTTGGAAAAAGGTGTAGACGTCCACGGCGTGGAGGCTGGGCCGACAGCTTGCTGGCGGTTACAGAGGGCGCGCCGGGGGCAATGCACTGATCAGCCTCTAGAAGCTCGACAGGAGGGTCGGTAGGGGTGTAGGCTCCTGATACCTACATTTGCGGCCTGTGCCCTGTTTACGGTCTGAAACACACCCACCTCTGGCTTGGGATTGCTCCTGTTCTACGGGGACATTGCCCGTCGCAGAGGCAGCCGCGCTTACCCGGTGGATTGGGACTACCAGGGACCTTCCGGGTGTGTCCACCAGAAGACCTGTCAGGAGCTGCGGGATGTAGTCGTGACGGTGACCGAGGCATCATCGTGGTCGCGGGGAGGGGTGGTGGGCCCCGGGCCTCAGTGTGTACAGAGGCATGACACCTGTTCACGCCGTCACATTTGTCATGCAAATTCCACTGACTACATCTTGGCGTCTCGGTTGCTCGCAGTATAAGCCAGCACCCAAACTGGACCGGCCCGAGGGGCGTGGAAGGAAGGCCTTTGCCGCATATGGTTGGCCCTGGCATGGCATGTAGGATCCGGTAGGACAGGGCCACAGGAAACTGCATTGCTACTATAGAATTCTCCAAACCACATGTTTCTGGCTTGGAAACTTCTTTCTGAGTGCTTCTGGTCAAACGTAACAGCCTAAGTTACAACATGCTCTCAAAATGCTTTTCTCGGGCTGAAAACGCAAAATGTGACATGATGCTGTTTTCTGACCAACTACTGAGGGAAACACCCGGATTGATGGAGGCACTGTACCGCACAAGGACTCTGTGCCTTCAACATCTGGTGGAGGCAGCAGGACCAGAGCTGGTGGATGCTGAGGCTGTGGGCTCTCTCCTGGACATCCAGTCCATGAGGATGGCACGGAGGGTCCTGCCGATCTGGAGACAGAGACTCTCTGGGAGGGAGAGAAGCCTCATCATGGAGTTTAGCCGGGGAACTGCTGAACTCAACCCCAGAGACCACAGGTAAGGTAAGGTAAGGTAAAGTAACTTTTTTTTGTACCCGACGGTAGATTTGGTTCACAGTTTAAGTGATTTGGCTTCATCCACACAACAGTAGATTTGGTTCACAGTTTAAGTGATTTGGCTTCATCCACACAACACAGACAAACAGGTCAGACACAGTAACATAATAACAGTAAAAAGGTAAAGTGCCATCAGTACGTCATATCAAAGTGCAGGATCAAAAAGGGCATGTAAAACCATTATAATACCCAAAATATGAATTTTAAAACAATACCAAAGAAAGAAAGAAAGAAAGAAAGAAAGAAAAACTATACTTTCGTTAATTCAGTTTAGTGTGGAGTGAGTTTTTGTTTTTGTTTATCTCTCTAATGGCTGATGGGACAAAGCTGTCTTTATTTCGCTTTGTTTTACAGGCTGGGAGTTTGTATCTGCGGCCTGATGGGAGGGGCTGAAATTCCCCATGTAGTGGGTGGGAGCCATCTTGCAGGATGGAACCAGCCATCCTCTGTAACTGCCTGGTATATAAGGATTCTGGGTTAAGCTGAGGTTCTCCTCTCAGCCTACTAGACCATCTGACTATTTGATTTAGGAGTTCTTGTTTTTTAGGGAAAGGTTGCTAAACCAAGACACCAAGCAGAAGGTTAAAATAGATTCGATAAAAGCACAGTAAAAGAGGGTCAATAAAGTTCGGTCAGTGTGAAAAGAAGACAGCTTTCTCAGACAATACATACACTGGTTCCCCTTTTTAGAAACAGCTTCACAGTTTGCCTCAAATGTGAGCTTATTATCACTAACTGTTCCCAAGTATTTATATTTTTCCACAGACTCTACTGTCTGACCCTTTATTACAGTGGGCTCCTGGACCTGTGGGCATTTCCTAAAATCAACTTGCATGTCTTTAGTTTTCAAGATGTTCATCTGCAGGAATGACTTGTCACACCAGTCAGTAAAATCCTGAACAACAGGGCCATGGCTTACTTCATCTCCTTGGAGTAGGCTTACAATAACAGAGTCGTCAGCATACTTTAAAATAAATCTGTCTGCCCTGCTGCTGCGACACATATTTGTGTACAGAATGAACAAGAGGGGGGACAGTACACACCCCTGGGGAGAGCCAGTGGAGGTGCAGGTTTGGTCAGATAGGATACCATTAACTCACACTCTTTGTGTCCTATTAAGTAGAAAGTTAAGAATCCAGCCCACAACTTAAGCTGAATTGCTCCACAAGCCTTTCCATTAAAATATGTGGTTGAATTGTGTTCAAAGCCGATGAGAAATCAATGAATAAAAGCCGAACATGTGTTCCTTTACCTTCTAGATATTTAAGGATCATGTTTGTTAAAGTGACCGTGGCGTCCTCCACTCCCCTGTGTGGCCTATTAGCAAACTGCAAGGGACTTCCCTTATATTAAGCTGAGCCCCGTGTTTGGAGATGTGACTGGACCCCTCCTTACTGTGTGCAACCCTAAAAAGCTGAGCTTGCACAGAGCGGATANCTTACTGTGTGCAACCCTAAAAAGCTGAGCTTGCACAGAGCGGATAAAAAGACCATCTATATAAACTGTGTAAAGAGTCTGAACAGGACAGGACTGAGCAACAGAGGACTCAGTGTCTGGACAGACCAATTTAATGGGGACACTGAACTGAGGCCACAGTGGAGGGTCCTATACAAGCCTCCCATAAGAAAGCAAACACCAGTGGAGGATCCTTCATGGTGCCATTGCCTCCATTGCTTTTATTTCAATCATTAACCCCAC
>NW_026082093.1:27778-29968 GCF_006386435.1 Epinephelus moara | reverse complement strand
AAATCTTTATGAAAGCTGTTCCAGTGCTGCATCCATCTACCTTCCCCCATCACATGCCAGCTATGCAAATGCTAAGTGCTGTGGCACCACCACATGAGCCATTAGCCAATGGCTGTTGGTGAGCCAGTCACAGTCATTACCATTTGCATACCTGTACACCTGGCTCTGGGCATATAAGGTGAGCAGAAGCTGACAGTCAGTTACTTGTTTTCTTCTGAGAGAGCAGCACCTCCAGATCTTCTCNAAGGGAAGATTAGATATTGGTCTATAGTTGGCTAACACCTCTGGATCCAGGGTGGGCTTTTTTAGTAGAGGTTTAATTACAGCTACCTTAAAAGACTGTGGTACATAGCCTGCTAATAAGGATATATTGATCATATCTAATATATGAGTGTATGGGGCACGGTGAACTTTTCTTCCTCTCTTGCTTTCTTGATTCACTTTCTTGCTCTCATTTATCTCTGATTGTCTCTTTTTTTCTCTCTGCTTCATCTTCTCATTTCTTTTGCTTTCTTCGCTCCCTTTCTTGGCTCACTCTTTCTTTAGTTCAACCGGAGTTGTGCGGTGTATGGGGAATGGGGAACTTTTCTTCCTCCTCCTTCCACTTCTCCTTTCTTTACTGTCTTTCTTTGCTCTCTTTTATTTCTGCTTTTCTCTTCTTTCTTTGCTTTTTCTAACTATGGTTGTTTTTTATTCTCAATCACAGCCAATTTCAGCCGTTGCCTTCGGTCAGAGAGCAGAGTGGCCCTGCGTTCTTGTCTACTGTCTTCTAGATCACTGTTTCTTCCTGAGAGCATTGAGAAACTGAGAATGGCAACTGCAAGGTAAGAACAGCTTGTTTTTCAGACAAATTACTACTTTTTTTTCAGACTTTTACTACTGACTTTTGGATAACTCCTAACAACTGAAACTTTTTGTTGTTTGTTATTGCAGTGCTGCCCACCGCCACTTCCTCCTGTGCCCAGTGTGCCACAAAACCCTGCATGCCCTTGGAGTACACCTCCGCCGTACCTGCATGAAGGTCGCGGCAAAGGAGCGCATAGATGAAGTCGTCGCACAGGCCAGGGATGATGTCCATGAGCTGCTGAAGTCTGGGCGGGTTTTCCGCTATGATGTGCTCCGTGGGATCATGGAGTCTCGCAACCCCCTCAGCAGGTATGTGGCAAAGATCTTTACATTTTTCAATCTTTTCCTTCTTCAGTGATTGAACACCGCTAACTGTTTCTTGTTTTCTTTATCATAGGATGATCGAGGAGTTGGAACAGCGAAAGATGTTTGTTAGCGATATCCCAGCCACACCAGCAGGAGGTGCATCCACCGATACCTGTAAGATGTAAGAACTCTTTTTTTACAACAAGCCACCGGTATTCAGATTTTTATTTGTGTGTGAGAATTAGCATGATTTTTGTTGTAACTGTAGTTGCTTTTTTTTCTAATTGCAGGAACTTCAACCGAAAATGGAAGACAAACAAGAGGGCGCTAATGGCAGAGAAGGGGCTCTACCGGAGGCACTCCACTGACCATCCTCTGCTGAAGGACTTCACGATCTACCTCTCAAAAGATCTCAACAATGAGAACTACAAGCAGGAGGTGAGCATTAACATTAAATGTTGACTGATTACATGCCACATAGCCATGACTGCACGGCCATTTGCTGTAAATGTATAACATTTGTGTTGTTTCCCCTCAGGTGGAGAATGTGGCGAGGGTTTTGTTTTACATGGACCCAGCCCAGCCCTCCCTCCAGTTTGTCCGGGACAGAGAGAAGACCAAGGAATACATCAGGCAGCTCTCTGAGGCCCAGCTCACCAAGCAGACCCAGGTGAACTACCTGAAGAGCTTGAAGAGGTTGGAAACACTTGTTTTTCTCCATGTGATAACAAATTCAAACTGTATTAAGTGTGTGTGTGAATCCTGACCGACTCATACTTTTGTTTTCAGTTGCTAACAAATGTCGAATAAACCTTTTGTGACTTGTTTGGTCAGGTTCCTCCACTACCACACGGTCAGCACCAACCTGGTCTTCAACGATTCAGACCTCCACATCCACGCCAAACATTACATGGACTTCATCGGTGCACTGCAGACTCAGCTGAGCAAGGGGGTCAGCAAGGAAGTTGTTGCCAAGCGGTAAGTTTTATGACAGTCACTTCATTAGAGCCCTGCGCTGGAGCCCGAGGCCCGACAGCC
>NW_026082093.1:22377-26562 GCF_006386435.1 Epinephelus moara | reverse complement strand
TGCTCAAACGACACTGCCCGCCTCCACCAGAAGTAAGTACATCATTATAATGTGATATCCTCCAGAGCTGCTGCTTAATATCTATGCTTGATGTCATTAACGTTTTACTCTTCATTTTCATTTTAGATACAAAGTCCCAGTGGTGACCAGCCAGGTGGCAAGGCGGGTGTTTGAGACGGCGGCAAAGGAACTGACAGACGTGGACAAGTCCCTGGTCGCAGACTACCTGACCCACTCCACGTCCACTGCTGAGAAGCACTACAGGATGAAAAGGGGAGCCAGCCTGCTGAAGGGGTCAGAAATTATCCGCCTTCTGGGAGCTGAGTTGGGGTAAGCACATCAGCTGTTATGAAAACATTGTGCACACACACAGTGCACCCTGACTGCGTAGCAGGCTGGACATTATTAACCTAATGCTGTTTCTCTTTTATTTAGTGGAGACTCCGGCAAGGATGCAACCAGCACATCTGAGATGGCGTCAAACCCTGTGACAGCACCTGTGACAGCAAATGTGCAGATGGACTTCCAGGCTGTCTGGGACAAGTTTGCAGAGAAGCATCCAGTCACTTTGGACGGGGTGGTTCCTTCACTGCTGGACCGCAGGGCAGCTTCTGAGGAACACCAGCGGAAGATCTACGAGCGTTGGCTGAAGTACCAGAAGAAGCTGAGGGTGCAGCATGTCATCTGTAAGTACATTCTCCTATTTAAGTAGCGCTTTGACAGCATATTATAAAACACTGCTGCTGACAGGATTCAGGGCTAAATACTTTTTTCTAACTTTGGTTGTTTTTTATTCTCCATCATAGCCCACTTCAGTCGTTGCCTCCCCTCAGAAAGGAGAGTGGCCAGCTGGATTGTCAGTCGGGGGTGGAAGAGCAACACCCCGAGTGTCCGCAGCGTCCTGGAAGGCTGGAAGCCCAGCAGCAGCCTGTAAGACATCCCTGCTTCCACAGACATCTGGCGCCTGGTCAGCAACCAGAAGTGGAAGGGACTCTGGCTAGTGGACATTGAGGGCAAGGGAAAAGGCGTCCTTGCCGGGCGACATTTTTATGCTGGGGAGTTGGTGTGTTACTACCATGGTACCATAGTCACAGGTGCACAGGGGGAGGCCATCCATTCCACCACCAGGAGGAGAAGGGCTACGTCTTCTTTTACCAGAACCAGGACGATCAGCCGATGTGCATCGATGCACACGTTCCCTGCGCATGCCACCCCGACCGGCAGACATTCGGCAGGATGATCAATCACTCCAGGAAGAATGCCAGTGTCAGACCTTGCCTCTCCCCTCTCTCTGACACATTTCTGGGCCAAAACACCCACCATCTGTACATACACCGGACTGTATATATCTGCACATGTTTATATTGATTGTGTGTTTATAGTGATTGCCTGTTTATATTATATTTTTTATTCTTTATCTGTTCTGCACTACATTCTCTCTGTATTGCTTGTTTGCTGCATGAATAAATGTGTGACTCATCTTATTGCTTTTCTATTCAGTTTTTCTTCTTTATGGAGACAGGTATACTGAAACACAGTTCCAAGATCATTTTCCTGCTGAGGTGGCTTGCAAAGCTGAAGAACAGCTGTAACCTTTGATGTCCTCTCACACCTAGCTTACCTGCTGAGAGTGCCTCTCATAGACATGCAAATTTCCACCATGCCCCACAGGCTAAGGTTTGGAGCAGGAGAGCAGTCCAGTTGGCTCTCTAATGCTACCCAGTGTTCAGTGCTGAGATGACACATGGTGAGATATATAATGAAACACAATTATACACACGTATACACTGTCGGAACAGGTGATCTGCCCTGGACATCTAAGGGCACCACAGATCTGTTATTGCTCAGTCTGGTGTGGCTGAATATCATTTTTATCTCTAAGAAGTTGGAAGAAGAATGGTGGAGAATGTTGAAGCCTTTACAAAAGGAACATTTTATTTGAGAAACTATAAAACCACTAACTACATACTCTGAAGAAGCAAAGGGGGAAATTCAGCTCAAAATATAGGATAAAAGCTGGGTTGTTCAGACTGTGCTGCAGCTCTTGTACATGTTCTGTATTAAAGCAAGCTCAGTGGAGCAATTAGAAAAGATTCAATGAAGTTCATATTCTTATGATCAGTAAGGTCTTCATAGGTTACATTCTGCAACAGAGAGGTTGCAACTCCACAGTGAAAATAGAATATTCTTGAATATGTTCACATTTTTGAAGGCGTAAGAGTGTGGGGTTTAGAAAATAATCAGGCTCGAGCAGCTATGACTCACCATTGAAAATCGTCTCAGACTTGAGAATGCAAGCTTATTGTTGCATAGACAAATTTATGATTTTTCAAATTGCGAGCAATATGCTTCTGTGATATCTGAAGGCTTAAGGGAAAGAGGTTTTCAAAAATGTACGACAAACTTGCCCGTGGGCCCCTGGGGAGAATCCTCCCCGGGCCCCTGGGGAGAATCCTCCTCAGCAGCATTATTGTTACAAAAGTGTGCTTTTTATGAAAAAGTTGAAAAATGCATGAAAATGCAAAGCTTAAGATGACAAAAAGTATTGATGAATATGTTTGAGTATATTACAAGGGATTTAGAGGTATTACAACAATTGTGCGGAAACCTCTGCAACCCTATTGTCGCAAATACACCCACTGCATTGCAATTTCATCAATAGTGTTGCTGAGTGAAGATATATTTCTCCCTCTCTCCTCTCTGGAAGTGTCCGCCCTCCAGCCGCCTCTGCCACCTTAATTAAACACTGAAAACAAAAGTAAAAGACAGACATTTTTCTATTTTCACTTTATTTAGCTATATTTCTCCCTCTCTCCTCTCTGGGGAGCGTCCGACCTACCGCCGCCGTCTCAAACACGGAGCCCGCCCCTCCCGGGCCCCGCACATACCCCCGGTGCTCGGGTCTCCCTCTCCCCGCGGAGCCCGCCGCCCTCCGCCTCTCCCACCTTCATTAAACACTGAAAACAAATATTAAAGGACAGATACATTTTTTTCCATTCTCACTTTATTTAGCTATGTTTCTCCCTCTCTCCCCTCTTTGGGGAGCGTCCGACCTACCGCCGCTGTCTCAAACACGGAGCCTGCCCCTCCCGGGCCCCGCACATACCCCCCGGTGCTCAGGTCTCCCTCTCTGCGGAGCCCGCCGCCCTCTGCCTCTCCCACCTTCTTTCAACACTGAAAACAAATATTAAAGGACAGATACATTTTTTTTATTTTTTTTTTCCATTGGGCATACCGGCCTGGTGGGCTGATGGTAATTTTGGGCCGGGCCTTTTTTTTTTTTTTTTTTAACTATTAGTCATGCCATGATACCTATTGGGACACAAAACTGGTAGATCGGCCCATAGTCATGATTGATTGTGGGCTGGACCAATTACAGCCGAGGGCCGATGCCTCCTCCCACTTGGGCCTCGGCTGCCAATCAGTCAATCATACAGAGAGAGAGGAGATCGACGAAATGGAGAAGAAACGCAAAGGAGGCGTGGAAAAAATAAGAGAGAAAAAGAGACAAGCCCTTCAGGGCGATGCTGCCAAATGTGTTAAAATAACACAGATGTTTGCTGGCTATGGCGGACCTTCTTCAGCGGCAGCATCAGTGACCGCACCCGCACTGGCATCCAAAGCAGCCGCAGCAGGTAATGATGGCGGAGGTGGCCGTCAGCAGGTGGATGAGACGAAGGGGAGGCAGAAGGAGAAGAGACCCGCGGCCGCCGCATTATATGACGACGGCACAGGCGGTGCGACTGAAGTGATGAACTGCAGTCTACCTTGGTCAGATATGAATCAAGTTTGGTTGATAGTTTATTTTCGTTGTGCTTGCTAACTCTTAAAGGGCCAGTGTGTAATATTTGGCATGGTTTATTGTCAATCTGAATCTGAATTTTGAACCCATTAATATGTTTATATAAGTGTATAATCGCTATACGCTATAAAATGAAATTCGNGTTTATTGTCAATCTGAATCTGAATATTCTACCCATTAATATGTTTATATAAGTGTATAATCGCTATAAAATAAAATTTGTTTGGTTTTCGTAGCCTTATAATTATGCTTTTATATATATATGCTTTAGAGAGGTCGCCATCTTGCGCCACCATGTATGTACGGCAGCCCGAGCGGACAATCCAGCCAGCCAGAGAACGCGTTTCGCGTGTATAAATGAACCAACGAAGACAGCGGAAGGA
>NW_026082093.1:14592-20377 GCF_006386435.1 Epinephelus moara | reverse complement strand
TGTGAGTAAATGAAAAATGAGTACATCATCATTCATTTGCAGTCCTGTTTTCTCTTGCTGGTTGTTGTCATGGCATGGCACACTGGACAGTAAAAGCTATCTATCTATCCTGTCTTTCCTCCTCCTGACTAAGCAGAAGCGGCAGCAGCAGCAGGGGGGAGCCTCGTCAACCTCCTCCGACAGCTCAGAGGAGGAGGAGGAGGAGGAGCAGGAGGAGCAAGAAGAGCAGCAGCAGCACCAGCCGGTGGGACCCTCCTCCTCCTCCTCTGACAGCTCATCAGAGGAGGAGGAGGAGGAGAAGGAGGAGCAGCAGCACCAGCAGGCGGGAGCCTCCTCCTCTGAGAGCTCATCAGAGGAGGAGGAGGAGGAGGAGCAGGAGGAAGAGCAGCAGCAGCAGCAGCAGCAACCGCAGCCCCAGGAGGAGGGAGCCTCATCCCCCTCTGCCCCTAGCACTGAGGAGCAGCAGCAGCAGCAGCAGCAGCAGGAGGGAGCGTTAGCCACCTCTGGCCAAGAAAGTGGTGAGGAGGAGCAGGAGGAAGAGGCTGAGCAGCAGCCACCAGTGCCTCAGAAGAGGAAGGCCTCTTCTTCCGTCCCTCCTGCTGCTGCTGCTGCTGCTTCCAGACCGGAGGAGACCACCAGTGAAGTGAGTGTTTAGTTCATCAATAATTTCACAAATCTTTACCAAGGTTTGAACCAAGGAGAGCATGCGGTCATGTTAATGATGTTTTGTATTGTTTTTTTTATCCTAGGAGGAAACAGAACGGCTGAGTCCTAAACTGAGGACAATTAAAACTGCCCTCAAGCCATATTTTTCAGGGAAAAGCAAGGCCTCTAATCTGAGGAACATATGCTTCGGCGCCTCCATGGGTAAGAAATTACACATTCTATATTTGTGCAGGTGTGTGATGTGTTTTCATGCTACATTCATCATCACGTGTTTCATTTTCACAGACAAATACGTTGATAAGTACGCTGATTTTGTGGTGTGCCCAGAGGGCACCACAAAAATGCAGCAAAACGCTGTTTCAAAGACCACCCGAACAAAGGTCTTCATCAAATACATGATGCTTGGGTGGTCGTCAATAAAGTACTGGACGTGGGAGTTTATGGACAACGTCCTTCTTGTCAAATCGTAAGTAGTGAACTTTTAAAGACGTAACCTTAGTAAGTACTGAAAACAAATGAATGACAGAGACTAAATCCAGACTGGTCTTTCCACAGCTACCCTGCTCTTCTCAGAGCATTTGGACTGGCTCCCACCACAGTAGTCTTGTATGTTGGCCAGGCCATATCGTTTGTGGAGTATGTGCGGGACATCCAGCCGAAATATTCGAGGGTGTCCACTCAGAAAGTAACAATGATCTTCAAGGAGCTAAAGAAGCTCTACAAAGACCTGGGCCGCACGGTGCTGGGCCACCAGTTCATGGTGAAACAACAGAAGGGCCAAAGACTGGTGGCCAAAGCTGACCTGGCCAAATGTCAGGCCTTGGCCAAGGCCAAGATTCCTTCACTCCTTGGTAAGTCTGTACTGCCTCTCTCTTTCTCTTTATCTCTCTCTCCTACACACACACACACACACACACACACACACACTGTACTTTTCAGATATACATCATTATTCATTATTCTCTTCTCTCTTTAACTCTCATTTCAGAGGACATCGAACAGGCCCCCCCCAAGGACCCAAAGACCAGGTACCGGTTTTTTGGGTACCTAGCTGCATATTTATGCAGCATCTATGGGCACAGGTCGGGGGTCCTCACCCGCATGCAGGTGTCTGAGGTCAAGGAGGCTGTGGGGAAGCCTGACAGCAGCTACCTCATCAATGTAAATTTCAGTGTAATTCCAAACCCTTTCATAACGTGATCACTTTCAAAATCAGGTTAAATTTTGTTTTCACAGCTTTATCCAATTGACTGCTCTCTCTGTTTTCTGTCATCTCTGTCTGTTGCAGGTCATGGATCACAAAACCGTCTGTAAATTTGGGACGGCACAAATATACTTGGAGCTGGAGGAGTACGCATGGTTCACCCGGTGGCTCCGGCTCTGCAACCGGTCTGTGCCACTCAACGGCTTCTTTTTTACGTCACTTGGCCGCGCGGAGGCCAAGGACCTCGTGAGGTATGTCCGTCGGGCCTGGTCCGAGATGGGCCTCCCAGGTTCCCCCAGCCTCCTTGACCTCAGGACGGCCGTATCCACATATGTGAGTATGACAGAGACCTGACGTTTGATTTTCATGGGGTAAATTTAATCCATACTGACCCAAGCATGAATTTGTCTTTTGTAGAACTTTCAACAAAACGATGAGGAAATGCGCAAAAACCTCTCGTCCTTCATGTGTCACAGTGCCGAGACCCAAGAGCGGTTTTACGCGCTCCACAAAACTGTCGAAAGAGCCAAACAAATGAGAGAAATGTTCATTTGGCTCTCACTGAGAGAGGAAGAGGCAGGTCCCTCCTCCGCTGCCGCCTCCTCCTCATTTGTTGCCCCCTCCTCCGCTGCTGCCGCCTCCTCCTCATCCGTGGCCTCCTCCTCCGCTGCAGCCTCCTCCTCATTTGCTGCAGCCTCCTCCTCATCCGCGGCCTCCTCCTCTGCTGTGGCCTCCAACTCCGCTGCTGAGGGCAGAGTAAGTGAAAACCATGTAATCACTATCACACAACAGTCCAAATTCACTGAGCTCAGTGTCAACCTGTTCTCTTTTCCGAAGGTTTTCTCACCAAAGAAGCCCAGGCTCACCACACAGGCCTTGGCCAAAAAGGTGAAGGAGAAGGTGGGCTTCTCCCCACGAAAGATGGACAAGGCGAGGAGGGCCCTTGTCATGTTGAAGAAAATATAGTTTGTGTTTAGTGCGTGTTGTGTGTTTTTGTTCTTTGTTCAGTTGTTTTCACATTGAGAGTTCCAAATTGTTCATATTGTCGATTGTTGATTGTTTACATTTATGTTGTTGAAAACATAAATGTTGAAAAGTTGAAAAACAAACAAACAAAATAACAACAAAAAAACACACAAAAAACAAACAAACAAAAACAACCTCTGCATGGGTACTGCCGTGACGTGGCGTGGNAACAAAAAACCACACAAAAAACAAACAAACAAAACAAAACAAAAACAACCTCTGCATGGGTACTGCCGTGACGTGGCGTGGAGGCTTACTGCCTGTGCGATCTTAGAGCCTCTGGATATTTTTGAGAGGCTCTAAGATCACACAGGCAAACCAAAGTGCCCCCAAACCACAACGTACCTCATTTCCAGGTTGCCAGGCAGTTACTACAGCGCCCGCGTGACAGACATTAAAGGGGGTATGAGCTCCTTTTCCACCCAGCCTTTGCCAGGCTGTGCATCTCCCTCTCCCATCACCGGGGAGCGCCCGAACTGCCGCCGCCCCAAACACGGACCCCGCCAAAGGGCCGACCACCCGGTGCTTGGCCCCCACGTGCCCTACGGAGTCCCCACTCCTGCCACGCACCCCCGGGGCTCGGCTCTCCCTGGCCCCGCCAGCCCCGCCGCCCTCCGCCTCTCCCACCTCCACCCAGCACTGGAGGCAGACATTAAAGGGGAAATTAATTCTTGTTTCCATCCTCACTTCACCCAGCTGTCTATCTCCCTCTCCCCTCTCTGGGGGAGCCTCCGACCCACCGCCGCCCTCTCAAACTCAACAGCCTGACTCAAACCAGGTTCCCGAGGATGATTTTTATATCATTTTTCATGATTTTTCAAGTCGATTCAGACCATATATAAATTTTTGTATGAATAATTTTTTTTTTGATTGAGCAACACATGTGGTGCATAACTGGTTTGGCACCCGTGCACCCCTTCCCCAAATGCGCACCAAACCCCAAACTTTTGTCATTTCGTTTCGGCTCGACTGTTTGGCTCAATCCAATGCCCACCTGGCACAATTACGAGGTTTTCATAATTCGGCTGAAGTGTTGGGCGCAGAGACGCAAAGTGGGTATCCACGCGTGCAGGGCGAGTCTCCGAGTCCAATGAGACTGTTCGTGCTCAAATCGGATGCTCCTGTGAATTTATATGAATTTCTTTCCATATTTTGGAAAAACACGTGTTGACCAAAGTGGGCAACCAGGGGGCAGAATTGCACCTGCTGAAAAACATTGAAATGTGAGCTGATCTGCATTGGAAATGACCAGTGGGTCCCCCCTAAGACCCTTGGACCATGCTGGAGGTCATTTTTCATCATTTTTCATCATTTTGACAAAGGTCAAAGGTCAAATGCGGTCAGTACATTGAACCCGGTATCTCGGGCTCGCATGGTCCGATCTGCTCCAGTCATCCCTCATTTTAAAGCTTGGATTCTCTTCTTTCCAACAAGTATAAGCTTTCCATCCTAACTGGCTGCTAGTAATCAATCATTTACACCGCGTTCCAAATTATTATGCAAATGATATTTTTCTCTGATTTTCCTAAATAGTCGATGCAAATGACAGTCAGCATAATTTTCAAGTCATCAGCTGTTAAAGTTCAATTCAAATGTTATTGAACAAACCTCCCAATGAAAACAGTATTTTTTTCAAAAATAAAAAACTTAAAATGCACTGTTCCAAATTATTATGCACAACAGAGTNGATCGGCTCGAGGTTATCTAGAGTCACCAAAGCAGCCAGGGCAGGCAGTTTGTGCTAGGGCTCGAGGTTATCTAGAGTCACCAAAGCAGCCAGGGCAGGCAGTTTGTGCTAGGGTGGAAGGCTGATACTTGTTGGAAAGAAGAGAGTCTAAACTTTGATTTGGTGTACAACATGTTTGAATTAAAGCAGGTTTAGCAGAAATACAGGAGGATAGGTGAAACCATTAACACATTCAGGTAATTTACTCAAGCTGAGAAGTGCACCACCAGTGTTGATGGTTCCCAGACTGAGTGAGGTTGTGACAGTATGTAATTACTTGCAAAAAAGTCATTCCTAATGAAGTTGCAATTAATTAAACACTTTCCTGGACATGCCTAAATATGTTTAAACACATTAGCAGCTTTGTTCAAACATTGTCAGTGAAAGAAGTTCGACCTCTGACCCAGCTCTGAAAGCTGCCTGAAAGGGACCACACTAAGTGTCTGATCACCAGCAGGCAGTTTGTGCTAGGGTGGAAAGCTGATACTTGTTGGAAACTATTACTTTAATTTACAAGTAATCACACAGCCTTCCTTATTTGGGGAGAATCACTGTATATGCTGAAAGACTCAGCTTTAGTCACCTGTGAATCCTGCCTTTGACAAATGAAGATTATATTTTCAAAACTACAAAAGTAATCAAAATAAACCCCCTCTCAGGTGCAAATACTCGTGCAAGAATGTCAGAGTGAAACTCAGGGTGGTCAACTCTTTTGTTTTGCTTAACGACTGGCCAACGACCCTATTCAGTTGTGAATGGATCGTTGACACTCCAGTTCATTCCTATGTCAGATTGAAACTATGGCCAGAAATACAGCAAAACAATTCTTCACTAACTAATTTTGATTCTTACATGTAATAAGTGAAGTTCTTCCTGAGTTTCCCTCTTCCTAATTTGGAGAGAATCACCATATATACTGGAAGGCTCAGCTTTAGTCAGTCACCTGTGAATGCTTCCTTTGATATATGAAGGTTTTATTTGCTAAACTACAAGAGTAATCAAAATAAAATCCCATTTCAGTTATTTCTTCTTCTTACTCCTCTTCCTGCTTGTGTCTCTTCACCCTGAAACATAAAAGCAAATAGTTAAGAATGACTTTTAAAGACAGTATTTCATGGACCACATCAGACTTTATCTAATGGAACAATGTCTAGTGCACAATT
>NW_026082093.1:11297-14284 GCF_006386435.1 Epinephelus moara | reverse complement strand
TCCAAGACGAAAACCACTGCTAAGCAAAAAGAACATTAAGGCTGGTCTCATTTTTGCCAGAAAACATCTTGATGATCCCCAAGACTTTTGGGAAAATATTCTGTGGACTGACGAAACAAAAGTTGAACTTGGCGTGGTGGAGCACATGACTGTGAGTATTATTGTGCCCTTTTTTGTCTTCACTGGTTCAAGTTTCATCTGACATTTTTGCCATTGCCCTTACTAAACAATATGCTATCCTTGTTTTGTGCAGGTACAGGAGTGGGTTGTCAGGAAGACAGACACGCTGGGCAACGCCGTCATCGGAGTGAAGGAGCACCAGACGGCAGCTCAGCAGGTGGCCACATTTGCCCTGTCGCAGGAGGAGGAGTTGGTAAGTTCAAATTCAAGTTTCCTATGAGAACCTGTTCAAAAGCAGAAATTAATCTTTATTCCTATTTTTCCTCTGCCAACAGTGGTTTGATGTGTACTACACCAGGGTGCGGCCACAACTCCTCAACTCCAAGAAGCGGAAGAGGGATGACGCAGAGGGAGAGGAGCGATTTTTCATCTCCTCCACGGGGAGGCCGATCTACAACGCCTCCAATGACCTGAACCGTCTGCACTGCAAGTAAGCAAACCATCATGATTAATTTCACCTCCAATATACTTCTACTCATAGCTGCCTCATGTCTCTGGTGAGAAGTGTTTATACATCTCATATTAATATACTGTTTAAACTCTCATTTTAGATACAACCTTGAGCCAGTGACCAGCCAGGTGGCATGCCGGGTCTTCGAGACGGCCACCAAGACTCTCACCGACGCGGACAAGTCCTTGGTTACCGACTACCTGACCCATTCGACTGCGACAGCCGAGAGGCATTACCGAATGAAGCAGGCGGACAACGTTGTGAGGGCCTGTCAGGTGCTAGCTAGGCTAGCTGGTGACTCAGGGTAAGCATGTTTTCATATTTGTCAACACAATTAATACAATCAACAATTTGTAAACATCAAATCTTATAGCCTTCTTATAATAACCTTAATTCTTTAGTTTTTTCCTATGTAGTGCTGAGTCTGTAGAGGAGGGTACCAGTGGTGGTGGTGGTGGTGGTGCTGGTCGTGTCCGTGGCGCTGCTCGTCATGTCCCGGGCAACGTGCAGATGGATGTCCAGGCAGCGTACGACAGACTCGTGGCCAGTCACCCGGTGACTCTGGATGGGGAGGTGCCAAGCAAGAGTGAGCGCAAGAGGGTCTCTGCCGACTGCCACCGGGCCCTGTACGAGCGCTGGTTGAAGGCCCAGATGAAACTGCGCAGGCGGCATGTTCTCGGTGAGATTTTTTTTTCAATATTTAATAGCATTTTTTCCCAAGTAACAATGCTCTGTACATGATTCAAAGTTGTCAATTATACTCTTCTTGACTAACCTTACCCTATCTTCTTGACAGCATACTTCTGCCGCCGTCTCCCGATGGAGAGCGGTGTGGCCGTCTGGATTGCCAAGCAGGGGTGGAAGAGCAACATCCCCACCGCTGCCAGCATCGTCAGAGAGTGGAAGCCCTCCGGATCTGAGGACACAGCGATGGACTCCAACCAGATCCAGAAGCTGGCGAGGACGCAGAAGTGGAGAGGACTTCTCGTCACTGCTGTCGCAGGCAAGGGCAAGGGCGTGGTTGCGACCCGGAGGTTCCAGGTTGGTGAGGTGGTCTGTGACTACCACGGACGGGTCATCATGGCCAAGGAGAGCGAGGACATACACATGAACACCAGTGAGGAGGAGACTGGGTACATGTTCTTCTACAAGGACAAGAGAGGGCGTCCCATGTGTATCGACGCACATTCTGGACTTTGTGATTGCCACCCTGGACAGCAGACTGTTGGCCGGCTCATCAACCACTCTAAGGAGGGAGCTAACCTAAGGCCAAGACTCTACACTGTGGAGACAGATGGGGAGGAACAAGATGTGATCCTCTTCCTTGCAGCCAAGAACATCGATGTGAACGAGGAACTGTTGTTCGATTACGGTGTGAGCAAGAGGTCTTTTGGTGGGGAGGGCGCAAACCTGGCTTGGCTCCCCTGAATTTTGGACTGCCTCAACACACCACGCTTGTGCTGTTTATTGTGTTACATTTTAAATATTTGCCACATTCAGGCTTCTACTGTAAATCCTGCTACTACTGTAAAAGCACTACTGTAAAAGTGAAAGAATAAAGTGGATGGGGTTTAACTTGAATTTGTGTGTGTGGTCTTGTCTTAAACACAGGTACAGTGGTCTAGTGACACAGCAAAACAGTCTTGTGTGTCAGTGTTACTGAGTTAATTTAGTACAGAAGAAATAACTTATGTCACCCTAGCCCTAACCTTAACCACATTACTCTATTTTACAAGTAACCACACAGCCTTCCTTATTTGGGGAGAATCACTGTATATGCTGAAAGACTCAGCTTGAGGTCACAGGTACAGGTACAGTGGTCTAGTGACACAGCAACACTGTCTTATGTGTCACTGTAGTTTTACACTTGAGAATGCACAAGTCAAACACAACACACACACAAAGAAAATTCTCAATGTGAGCTCATCAGTCCAAACCTAAACATCTGATCAGATTTAGCACAAACTTCAGTTTCACACAAGGGTTAAAATCCCATGGAACAGGGACTTTGTGAACATTTGTAAATATTTCTGCAAGATATGATAACCTTCAGACTTCTCTTATTGTTAAAGTAAAACCCGTAATAGTCCCTGTGTGTAGGGTCCTGTATGAAACACAGGCATATTTTAAGTCAAGTTTTGAAAGACAGCGGTAACATGGTAGCCTGAGTGTCAGACTGAAGCTCCCAGAACCTTCAGTCTGACATGGCTTCTATTGAAGGCGATTTACAAGGGGGAGGGAATTTGATTTTTCCCTAACCAATCAGTAGAGATCAACGACTCACCCAGAATCTGACGTCATTAGTATCCATGCCTCGGGGGTGCCGAAAACAAGCGAGCATTGCCCGTTTAAAATG
>NW_026082093.1:8078-10827 GCF_006386435.1 Epinephelus moara | reverse complement strand
CATAGGTACAAAATGACCGTACAACAACTTGCCATTTAACTTGACAACCTTTACTGGCAATAACAAATGTACTGTAGATACAGTAGTTTGGCTGTATGAGTCAAATAAAATAAAAAATTCAACCTGAAATAAATAAATAAATATTAAATAAAAATAACTTCAAACTGAAATAAATAAATAAATCTGAGTCACAAATAGCCATCAATTACTCATCAAAAGAAAGTAACTTCCACCACCTCAATCCCCGACCCTTGATTAAACACTGAAAATAAAATAAAAGAGGGAGACAGGTTTTTCCTATTTAATCTTATTTTGTTATATTTCTCCCTCTCCCCTCTCTGGAGGCGTCCAATCTCCCTCAGCCCTCCGCCTCTCCCACCTTAATTAAACACTGAAAACAGAAATAAAATACAGAGACATTCTTTTCTATTTTCATCTTATTTAGCTATATTTCTCCCTCTCCCCTCTCTGGGAGTATCCGACCTCCCGGCCCCGCACATACCCCCGAGGCTTGGGTCTCCCCCTCCGTGGAGCCCGCCCGCCCTCCCGTCCCCGCACATACTGCTGAGGCTCTTTTGGACGACATGTCGACAACTCTTCACCTGCTGCAGCTCTGCATGTGCCTGCCAGCACACCCCTCTTATTGTTCAGATGTCGAGTGCTGTCAATCATTGCAGCGACGCATGGGCGGTCAGGTCTCTTCTCTCCTTCCTCGAGCTGATTCTACGCGCGCCTCACGGTAGTGCATGTGCGCATCCATTGCGCATATGCGCTAATGCGTCCCCTCGCGCAAAATGTGGCCCCCCATGGAAGATGAGGCCCTACGCACAGCGCGTGTTCTGCGTTTAGGGAGGGGCAGCCCTGGGCTGCAGCAGGAGAAGGATGCATGAGTGCTGCAGCAGGAGAAGGAGCAGGAGGCAGCACACTCTAGTGGACATTTGATAGAAGGCACACAGGCAGTAATATAAACAGAAAGAATAGGGCCTTCAATTCCTAACACATTTATATCAGCCAAAATCAAAGGTGGAAGAATTTAGAACTTATGGGGGGGAAATAAACATAATTTAAGAATTATTGGCAGTATTTATTGAGATACTACCACCAGTACCTCAAAATATTGCCTATTGAAATAGAGCAACACATGTGTGCATGGAAGTTTGAACATGCAAATTTTTAGTGCCTAGTGCTGAATTTGGAGGCTTAAGGAGCAACAAATGTGTTGATGAGTCAACCTCACGGGCTTCAGGTGACGCCGAAGGGGTACCCCGCAACGGTGGAGGGCGGGCCCAGCCGAGCGGCCGCGCAACCCCGGCCCCCGCCGACTTTCCCCTCGATCCCCCGCTGGAACATTCCCGCCGGACGACACGCACGAGACGCGGACAGCACGGAGACCAGGTTGTCCACCGGCAGCCACGTGCGGGCCCGACGGGGCGCCCCTCTCCCACCTCGCGATGAGAGAAGGAGGGAAGGAAGGGGGTTTGCAGCCGACGGGGCAGGGAGGGCGAGCCGACCAGGCCCTCCGCGCCACAACGGGTATCTCCTGCAACTAGGTCAGAGAGTTGGGTACCCGGGGGCACGTGGAGGGGGGGGGGCCGGCCCAGGGCCAGTCGCCGCAACCGCATTGACGTTTGAGGTTCCGAGGGTTTTGCAGGCCCGGAGCACCGGACAGAGGGATGCGTCCGATTGGGAGGAGGCCCAGACTAGGCGAGGAGGAGGAAAAAAAAAATAACGCCACGCGCCACCGCAACCACCACCACCAGCAGTCGCTCTCCCGGTTATCCCAGGAGTTACGATGTACCAGCGCGAGGGAGACGGACGACGCGCGACGAGCGCCCCTCTTCCGAGCGACAGCAGCAGTGGCAGCTTTCGGCTTTTGCCTACGGCTGGCTGGCAGACCGGTAATGATCCTTCCGCAGGTTCACCTACGGAAACCTTGTTACTTCCTCTAGATAGTCAAGTTTGATCGTCTTCTCGGCACTCCGCCAGGGCCGTGACCGACCCCGGCGGGGCCGATCCGAGGACCTCACTAAACCATCCAATCGGTAGGAGCGACGGGCGGTGTGTACAAAGGGCAGGGACTTAATCAACGCGAGCTTATGACCCGCGCTTACTGGGAATTCCTCGTTCATGGGAAATAATTGCAATCCCCAATCCCTATCACGAGTGGGGTTCAGCGGGTTACCCACGCCTCTCGGCGAAGGGTAGACACACGCTGATCCACTCAGTGTGGTGCGCGTGCAGCCCTGGACATCTAAGGGCATCACAGACCTGTTATTGCTCAATCTCGTGTGGCTGAACGTCACTTGTCCCTCTAAGAAGTTGGACGCCGACCGCACGGGGTCGCGTAACTAGTTAGCATGCCGGAGTCTCGTTCGTTATCGGAATTAACCAGACAAATCGCTCCACCAACTAAGAACGGTCATGCACCACCACCCACAGAATCGAGAAAGAGCTATCAATCTGTCAATCCTTTCCGTGTCCGGGCCGGGTGAGGTTTCCCGTGTTGAGTCAAATTAAGCCGCAGGCTCCACTCCTGGTGGTGCCCTTCCTCAATTCCTTTAAGTTTCAGCTTTGCAACCATACTCCCCCTGGAACCCAAAGACTTTGGTTTCCCGGACGCTGCCCGGCGGGTCATGGGAATAACGCCGTCGGATCGCTAGTTGGCATCGTTTATGGTTGGAACTACGACGTCTTCGAACCTCCGACTTTCGTTCTTGATTAATGAAAACATTCTTGGCAAATGCTTTCG
>NW_026082093.1:0-5000 GCF_006386435.1 Epinephelus moara | reverse complement strand
TCCGGGGGAGAAGGTGTAAATCTTGCGTCAGGCCGTACCCATATCCGCAGCAGGTCTCCAAGGTGAACAGCCTCTGGCATGTTTGATCAAGGAGAGATAGGGAAACCTCTGGGGCGCCTCAGAATGGACTACCTTTTCCACCAGGTGGCGCCCGCAGAGTTTCCCAAAGGGAAGGGGGCTCAGAGAGGGCTACCCGGAGAGGGCTACCCGGAGGGTGCCCCGCCCCCTCCAGAAGGGGCTACCGCCGGTTCGGTCAGGGCAACCCGGTCCCTCTTCCTTTTTTGGGCTACTTTTCATAGTTAAAAGATAGCATATTTTGAAATCTTCTTCAATTAGTCAGCCCAGGATTAAAGGGCTACCTTCTACATTTGAAAAGTAGCCCAAATGGAGTGGTGTCTACATTAGTCAGCCCAGGATTACAGGGCTACCTTCTCCATTAGAAAATTAGCCCAGATGAAATATGTTAACTCTGGCTGTTTTTTACTAAACTTTACTAAATGAAATAACTTAACACCCTGGCAATCTGGAAAGGAGGTAAGTTGTGGTTTGGGGGCACTTTGGTTTGCTTGTGTGGTCTTAGAGCCTCTCAAAAATATCCAGAAGCTCTAAGATCACACAGGCAGTAAGCCTCCACACCACGTCACGGCAGTACCCATGCGGAGGTTTTTTTTATTATTATTTTTTTTTATTTTGTTGTTGTTGTTTTTTGTTTTTGTTTTTCAACTTTCATTGAATTATGGTTTAGAAAAATATAAAAGCAAACAATACAAAATCAGAACTTGAAATATATACAATTAAGAAAAAACTGTAAAGAACAACAAACACACACTAAACACACACTACATCTTTTTAAGTAGAACAAGGGCCCTCCTCGCCCTAACCCCTTTTCTTGGGGAGAGCTTCTTTGGGGAGAGCCCCACCTTCTCCTTCACCTTTTTTGCCCAGGCCTGCGATGACATCCTGGCCATCTTTGGCGACTTCACCTTCGGAAAAGAGAACAGGTATACAATGAGCTCAGTGAATTTGGACTGTTGCGTGATAGTGATTACATGGTTTTCACTTACTCTGCCCTCAGCAGCGGAGGAGGAGNTTGCCCAGGCCTGCGATGACATCCTGGCCATCTTTGGCGACTTCACCTTCGGAAAAGAGAACAGGTATACAATGAGCTCAGTGAATTTGGACTGTTGCGTGATAGTGATTACATGGTTTTCACTTACTCTGCCCTCAGAAGCGGAGTTGGAGGCTGCAGCGGAGGAGGAGGCCGCGGATGAGGAGGAGGCTGCAGCGGAGGTGGAGGCAGCTGATGAGGAGGAGGAGGAGGAGGAGGCAGCCAATGAGGAGGAGGCGGCAGCGGAGGAGGAGGCAGCTGATGAGGGACCTGCCTCTTCCTCTCTCAGTGAGAGCCACACAAACATGTCCCTCATTTGTATCGCTCTCTGAACAGTCTTGTGTAGAGCGTAGAACCTCTCCTGGGTCTCGGCACTGTGGCACATGAATGAGGAGAGGTTCTTACGCATCTCGTCGTCGTTTTGTTGAAAGTTCTACAAAAGACAAATTCATGCTTGGGTCAGTATGGATTAAATTTACCCCGTGAAAATCAAACGTCAGGTCTCTGTGATACTCACATATGTCGAGACAGCCGTCCTGAGGTCAAGGTGGCTGGGGGAACCTGGGAGGCCCATCTCGGACCACGTCCGACGAACGTATCTCACCAAGTCCTTGGCCTCCGTGCTGCCAAGCGACGTGAAAAAGTAGTTGTTAAGCAGTACAGACCAGTTGCGGAGCTGGAGCCACCGGGTGAACCACCTGTACTCCTCCAGCTCCAGGTATATTTGCGCGGTCCCAAATTTACGGACGGTTTTGTGGTTTGAAATTAAACTGAAATTTACATTGATGAGGTATCCGCTGTCAGGGTTCCCCACAGCCTCCTTGACCTCAGACACCCGCATGTTCGGGCTGTTCAATGTCCTCTGAAATGAGAGTTAAAGAGAGAAGAGAATAATGAATAATGATGTATATCAGAAAAGTACAGTGTGTGTGTGTGTGTGAGTGTGAGTGTGAGTGTGAGTGTGAGAGAGAGAGAGAGAGAGAGAGAGAGAGAGAGAGAGAGAGAAAGAAAGAGAAAGAGAGAGGCAATACAGACTTACCAAGGAGTGAGGGGATCTTGGTCTTGGCCAAGGCCTGACATTTGGCCAGGTCTGCCTTGGCCACCAGTCTCTGCTGTTTTTGTTGTTTTACGAGAAACTGGTGACCAAGGACAGTGCGGCCAGTGTCCCTGTAGATTTTTTTTAGCTCCCTGAAGATGAGGGACAACGTCTGGCTGGAAATTCAAGAATACTTGGGGGGGATGTCCCTCATGTACTCCACAAAAGAAATGGCCTGGCCAACATACAAGACTACTGTGGTGGGAGCCAGGCCAAATGCTCTCAAAAGAGCAGGGTAGCTGTGGAAAGACCAGTCTGGATTTAGTCTCTGTCATTCATTTGTTTTCTGTACTTACTAAGGTTACGTCTTTCAAAGTTCACTACTTACGACTTCAAAATAAGGACGTTGTCCATAAACTCCCACGTCCAGTATTTAATGGATGACCACCCCAGCATCATATATTTGATGAACACTTTTGTTCTTGTGGTCTTTGACACGGCGTTTTGTTGCATTTTTGTGGTGCCCTCTGGGCACGCCACAAAATCAGCGTACTTATCAACGTATTTGTCTGTGAAAATGAAACACGTGATGATGAATGTAGCATGAAAACACTCCACACACCTGCACAAATATAGAATGTGTAATTTCTTACCCATGGAGGTGCCAAAACAGATCTTCCTCAAGTTTGAGGCTTTGCTTCTTCCCTTGAAGTATGGCTCCAGGGCTGTGAATATTTTGGTCAGTTGAGGGCTGAGGTGCTGGGCTTCCACCTAGGAAAAAAAACCCAATACAAAACATCATTAACATGACCACATGTCCTCCTTGGTTCAAAACTTGGTAAAGATTTGTAAAATTATTGATGAACTAAACCATCTCACTCACCTCACTGGTGGTCTACTCCACTGTAGCAGACGCAGGCACAGAAGAAGACGACTTCCTCTTTCCAGGATGGCTGCTGCTGGGCCTCTTCCTCCTGCTGCTCCTCCTCCTTCTCAGCGCTCTCGGAGGAGGAGGAGGGGGATGCGGCTCCCGCCTGCTGCTTCTGCTGCTGCTCCTCCTCAGCGCCCTCGCAGGCGGAGGGGGGTGAGGCTGCCCCCTGCTGCTGCTGCTCCTCCTCTGCGCCCTGACAGGCGGAGGGGGGTGAGGCTGCCCCCTGCTGCTGCTGCTGCTGCTCCTCCTCAGCGCCCTCGCAGGCGGAGGGGGGTGAGGCCTGCTGCTGCTGCTGCTGCACCTCTTCCTCCTGCTCCTCCTCTGAGTTCTCCTCCTCTGAGCTGTCAGAGGAGGAGGAGGGGGATGAGGGTCCTGCTTGCTGCTGCTGCTGCTCCTCTTCCTCCTGGAGGAGGAGGGGGATGAGGGTCCCGCCTGCTGCTGCCGTGGCTGCCGCTTCTGCTTAGTCAGGAGGAGGAAAGACAAGATATATAGATAGCTTTTATTGTCCTGTTATGGGAATTTGTTTCCACAGAGTGCCATGCCATGACAACAACCAGCAAAAGAAAACAGGACTGCAGAAAAAAAAAAAAAATAAAATAAATAAATAAATATATATATGTATATATATATGTATATTAGGGTTGGGCGATATGTTAAAAATTTCCAACCGGCCACCGTCAGCCCATCAACCAGCAGTTGCCGATATATTCGGCAGTTGTGTGTGTGGCGGAGAAAAAAAAAGAGTGGGGATGTTGCATTCATGAGATGTCGGAAAGAATCGAAAAATGACTTTCAGAATGGGATAATTCACATAAAGAATCGAAAAATGACTTTCAGAATGGGATAATTCACATTAATGCCACCTCATGTCAGAAAAACAACTCGGCAACTCGGATCTCCCGACACCACATGAATGCAGCAAAAAAATGCAGCGTGCTTTGCAAGCCCACTCAGGTCCAACATGGCACGGAAATATCTGTGCATACCGGCCACAAGCACGCCATCAGAGAGGGTGTTTAGCACGGCTGGTGACATTGTTAACCATATGCGCATATGAATTAACGTTACGGCCGGGTTCCACCGGCTGCAAACGTTAAGCATCATGTCAAGCGTCTTGTTTACCGTTTGCTGAGCCATGATAGTTAAAGCATTTTCCACCTAAGTTATTACATATATTTGAGTAATCTACAAGTTTACTGTACTGTTTGTCATCTACTCGCTTTCAAATGTCCGCCACGGACGTTTACACAATGTCACGGATAAACATGGGTAAATGAATGAAAATGAAAATCATCACATATCACCTCTGATAATGGTTTATTCATTTAAAAACACATTGTGCTCGTTTAGCACACTATTTCATGTAGTTTTTATCTGCTGGAGGGTCGCGTAGGGAGCGTAACACGACAAAAATAGAAGAGCATCCTTAAATAGAGAGTTGTCGCGCGGCAGACGGGGGTTGTCGCGCCGCTCCCGTTGCCGGTGCAGCCGCTGTAATTGATTAACAGAGGGGCGAGCTGCTACGGGACTCGCGCTGCAGACGTGTCGCGCCGCTCCCGTTGCCGGTGGACCCCGGCCGTAACTTTCAGCTCCGCCATCACTGACGTGTTTTGTGAAAGATTCGTCGGAAATCAGTGTGAAGCTGCCAGTTCCAATATGCACACACTTTGAATTGTGCTCTACATAGTTATTATGGACTATGTACCAAGTTTAATTCTGTGGAGACAGACCATTAATTTAGCAAAATAAAATGACAAAAATCGCCCAAAAAAATCGCCAAAAATGAAACCAACCGTGATGGACTCAGCCGATGGGCGTTTGGCGATATATTCGTCCAATCGCCCAAGCCTAATATATATATATATATATATATATATATATATATAAAAATAAAAATTAAACACAATAATAATATTTAAACACAG
>NW_026082092.1:0-1759 GCF_006386435.1 Epinephelus moara | reverse complement strand
ACCTGCTGGTAAATGCTGTGTGGTTGATTGGATTTTGGAGGAGGACAGCCTCCTTTTTTTTTTCTCTTTTATTTTTTTTAATATTATAGTGTGTTGTTTGTGTGTGTAGTTTTTTTTCCCCCTTTTGAATGTATTACATTTAACATATGTCCTGCTGCCATGTTGACCCTGTCGTCATATTTACATTTAACATATGTCCTGCTGCCATGTTGACCCTGTCGTCATATTGAGAGATGCCTGTTCACTGTGATGCCTTACATTCTGTTTTTGCCACTTACTGTAAATGAAGATTTCTACAATGAAGATAACAAAACACAAACATAAAACCCCAGAGTGTGAGCTTGAAATGCACTTGCTAATAAAATGTCAAAAAAGGAAAACAAAATGTATTTAATACCTTTTATTGTCTGCAATCTTCCACAATTAGCTCCCTCAATCCTTTGTGTGCTGCATTATGCAGCAACAGTAAAAATCAACAGCACAATCAAAACAAGCATGAGTCTTTAGATTAAGTTTTAGTGCCTAAATGCACTACATACTGAAATCCTACTTTGATGTAATTGGGGCTTTGGAACTTTAGACTGACTAAAAATCAATGCAAATTGGCGTAAAGTCTGCCTTAAGACTTTCCTCCAGGGCGTCCATACGGTGGTGGTACTTCTGAACATCGTTGGGGGACTGCTGTCTTACTGCCTTCAGCTGGTGGTGTAGCGACGCATTTTCTGCCTTAAGACGGTGTATTTCACCGCGGAGGTCGTTAAAATTAACGTTGCAAGGAGGAGGACAACGGTGAACACAGAAATCAAACTGCCGGTCAAAATGAAGAAGGTCGGACAGGTGAGGAGGCGAGAGGGGGGCAAAGTTGATGGTGTCTGTGCGGCACCTGCCTGGCTATGCTAACCGAGAGGGAGAGTGTTTATTGTAAAGAGCTCCGCTTTCTGTCAGCAGCTGTTGAAGATAAGCATATGGATCATATCATCGTTGTATGATGAAACGTATGCTATATTATACTATGCTAGTTACCATAGCTAGCTAGCTAAACACGGTCCTGAATGGGGCTACCGCACTCGCAAAGTAATGTTAGCTACTGGGATGTTTTCTGTTAACCTACGAGCTAACCCTACGTTTCAGCTGAAGATTGTAGCAGTCTTCAGTGGCTGCAGCAATTTATGTCCACTTGTTCCCTATTTAAAGAAAGCGATTTTGTAAATAGTCTGCAAGATGCCCAGTGGTTTCAAAATCTTATAGTCTCTAACTAAAAACTCTGACTTGTGACACTTTGCCTTTAGATGAGAGGATTTAGTCATTTCAGTCTTCTCAAAGTCTTCTAATGTATTGCAGGCATGGTGCGTTATGATAATGTACAGTAAAACGCACAGACAAGATGTTTATGGGGTTGACTTTGTTTTACAGATATCCCGTGTATCACAGCGCACGAGGACTTTGAGGCAGTCTGCCTCAGTGGAGATGTCCTATGGGCTGTCCTCATCAGCCTCCATGACCGGGAGAGTGCTGGTCTACCAAATCGGAATCGTACAAGAACTCGTTTATTCCATTGTCGATCAAATTGATTAATGAGGAGTGTGTCTGATGTATGTATTATGTTGGTGACTATATGTTGATTGTATGTATGTGTATGCTGACCCCTACCTCCAAGTCAAATTTCTCTAAGGAGACCAATAAATGAACTGAACTGAATGGAACCAGGTCACCAATAGGCAAGTCAAAACATCAGCCCATGTTCAGCGCAAAGTTCTCT
>NW_026082091.1:0-1528 GCF_006386435.1 Epinephelus moara | reverse complement strand
CTGTTAAAGTGCAACTTGCAGGTTAAATTTTTTTTAAAAATATATACATAACCTTGTCTGAAAATTACCATATGAGAAGTTAATTCAGAATTTATTATGGTTTACACGACATAAGGGAACAAATTGAGAGGAAAAAGTGGCTCTTTTTAGCTCCTCTTCTAAAAACTCTTTTTTTTTCAACATCGCCTGATACTACGTCACGAGAGGGACTCTGCGTCCTTGACCCTGCCTCTGTCCAATGCGCAGTAGTAGGTGGTAGTGAGTCTGAGCGGTAGTAAACTTGTGAGTTAGAATTTTTTCGGTTGTTAACAGTGAGCCCGGGGGTATGTGCGGGGCCGCAAGCCTCGGGTCTCCCAAGCCTCGGGGGTATGTGCGAGGGCAGGCGGGCTCCACGGAGAGGGAGGCCTCCGTGTTTGAGACGGGAGTGGGCAGCGTGAGGGTTGATGGGCAGTGTGAGGCATGTTATGTCTGGTCTGGGGGTCAGATTCTCCACCAGAGCCCAGAAGGCATCCACCTCCCTGCAGCACATACTCTCCACAGCTGAGGACATGGGCTGGCAGTTCCCACACAAGCACCTATCATACAAAACATTATCAGGAAATGTTCGTATCTCTCTCTCTCTCTCTCTCTCTCTCTCTCTCCCTCTCTCCCCTGCGGACGCCAATACACCGCAATGCGGAGTATAACACGCATAGGAAGATACGTCTGATACAAGCTGATATTTGCGCATTAGTTTCTGTTATGGGTAAGTAGCATTAGTTATCTAATACTGGCAGAACTATTGGTAGCTTTGTTATAACCTAATACGTGATGGCAAACTTAATGTTGTGATGTGAACACATCGTTAGCTGTCGTTAGCTAACGCTGGTTGCTCACCAAGACACCTGCCCAGTTCTCCACTGGTTCTCCTCACACCACAGCTCTATTTCTCTCCTGTGGCCGTTTTTTCTGCAAACCCTGATCTGTTCCTGGTCTCTTGGACGCCTAGCAGGCTCATAATTATAAGCCCGTGGGCCGTCATATGCATATGAATGTACATTTTCAACCTCTTCAGTCTCAAAACTAGTACTGGGATCCATGTTTATTAATGTTACACTGAATCGAACTCGGCCGGACTCCCTTACGCTACGTCACTTCTGGTTAGTGGGTTTTTAGATGTGGAAGCAAAATTCTCTCACAAAAACGACCCCAAAAGTCGCTGTAGTGTGTTTATGTTTTTGTTTTTTGTTTTAATTGAGTTTCTACATCATTTTCCTACACATTTATTCACCATGGTCTCCAACCTGCAAGTTCGGCTTTAAAGTTAAAGTTAAAGTCCCACTGATTGTCACACACCTGAGTGTGTGAAATTTGTTCTCCGCATTTGACCCATCTCCTGAGGGAGCGGTGAGCAGCAGCGGTGCCGCGCTCGGGAATCATGTGGTGATGTAACCCTCCAATTCCAACCCCTGATGCTGAGTGCCAAGCAGGAGGCAATGGGTCCCATTTTTATATTCTTTGGTATGACCCGGCCGGGGATCGAACCCAC
>NW_026082090.1:700-1054 GCF_006386435.1 Epinephelus moara | reverse complement strand
TCCCAGAGGGGGGATATATATATTTTTTCACCCCCGTTTCTGTGATTTAAAAATGTTGTGTGGGACTATGGAGCCCCAAAGGGGGGAATGTAGTGTAAAAAGTCTAAACCTTCTACAAAAACTAATACTGCACTTATACATATATACAATATAACTGTGTGAACTCTTAGTGACATCTCAGTTGTGAACTCTTATTAACTCATATATGCAATATAACTGTGTGAACTTTTAGTGACATCTCAGCTGTGAACTCTTATTGACTCATATGACTTATCACGCGCTATGTAATGATATAATGCATCAACCTACACTCACATAATGTTGTGAACTTACAGTGACACTCATACAAGTTAC
>NW_026082090.1:0-562 GCF_006386435.1 Epinephelus moara | reverse complement strand
ACTTGATTGTATGACCTAATGCACTTAAGAGTTATATTATACAGGAAAGATCACACACACACTCAAACGATTGTATTACAGAAGCACGAGGGACTGTAGCCTGAGAGTCCCCAGAGATCACATGTTTTTTAAAAAATAGAGTGAGAGCGAGTCCGGAAATACTGGTGGCAGATTCCAGTTTGAGCCAGAACATAGGCAAAGTCTGCCACCAGTAGAAACGGATCGAAATGGGAAGGACTACAGAAATGGGTGGAGATCTCTTCGACCTCCACCAGCATATAAACCAGAGAACTGAAAGCAGAAGTCAGTCGTCCTCCGGAGGTTGACTCAGGAGTTTGTCTGTGTTGTTGCCTGTAAACACAATAAACTCGATTGCATCAGATTCTGCCTCTCTCCAGTGCCTTATTAAGTACCTGCCAGCCGAACCTAAGATATTGATTTGACAACAGAAGACTTTTTAGAAGAAACAAGGAGGACAGGATCGGGAGCCGCCAGGCCCATTTCCAGGCACCGATTTGTGTCACTTCACTGGAAGGCTGCAAAACTAAAGAGCTGAAAGATA
>NW_026082089.1:0-1224 GCF_006386435.1 Epinephelus moara | reverse complement strand
CGTCCACTTTTGTAATACGTCGGAGCAAGTCGGGGTGAAGTCGGACACAAAACTAACCAGCATGCGTTGTGCACCGATCGCCGGTGATCGAATCTGCGCAGGACTGGCTCATCTGGAATGAACCTAATAACCGCATCACCGCAATACCGCGGTCACGTGACGCCTACCGCGGTGAAGAGGTCATCACCGCACAAAAAATAAATAAATAAAAAATAAAAAGCTGATTCATCATGGCGGCGGATCTGGTTCCCAAGCCAAATGTTAAAAGAATACTCCGACGATTTTTTTGCTATCATTTTCATATTGAGACAACATGATGGATATCGTTTTTGTGTCTGTACGTCCAGTGGCTGGGTCTCAGCGGTTAGCATTTGGGTCAGTACATCCGGCGCTGTGATCCGCGGAGGGATACACCGGTGAGCAGGCACAGACGCTTGTAAACAAAACTCAGCTGTTTATTTAGCCTAGCGATATCTCCGGACTGTAGTAGCTGCAATGGACGACTTTGAACGCGATTTTGAGGAGTTTCTTGTAGTGGACACAGACCCAGAGCCATACCTGTTTGAGCCGGAGCATACAGATGAGGAACTCCCAGGTGTTGGATGCTGAGCGGGCGAGAAGAGAGGCTGAATCCTCCGGAGCGGCGGACCAGCAACGGGCCGAGGGGAGACGGAGGTCAGGGGAGGACTGGTGGTGTAGCTGCGGGGCTAGCTAACATATTCCTACGGAGGTGGAATCATTTTGCTGCACAGAATGAGATTCGGTGCTACCATCATTGGGGAGATATATAATCAGGAGGAAAACCGCCGCAGAGAGTGCATCACCAGGAGTGAAAACTTTGCAGCAATCACTGAGTTATACTGGAAAAAACGCCCAGGCCTGCAAGAGCTGATGGACAGCTTTCAGTCGAGTGAGTAATATCGTCCGTGTCGTGTCTTCGTTTGCTTTTACCGAGTGACCTAGCGTACCTGGGTCAGGGTACCTTCAGGCAGTTCGTTTTTTCGTTTTAAACTAAAAAGGAAAAACGGAAATACCATGGTCTTCCCGTTTTTTCCTTTTTTCCTTTTTGTTATCAGAACCAAAAAACGAAAAACGACAAAACCAAATTCAAATAACAGCCCGATTTTGAATCCGTGTATCATTCGTTCATTCGTTTTTCAAAATAAAACCAAATATGAAAAAACAAAATAATGACTTGTGTATGCTGTTAGTAAGAGACACATG
>NW_026082088.1:0-1077 GCF_006386435.1 Epinephelus moara | reverse complement strand
AGGTGTGTCCAAACTTTTGGCCTGTACTGTATAATAACACTGAAACTAATTAAATAGAGAATTAACAGTAAACTGGATGTTAAGGAGATTAAATGTAACTCTGGGGTGTAGCATATATCATCTCTGAATGCAACACAGCAGAACAGTGTGGTTTAATGTGGTATAATATCTGTAAAAACCAGAAAGTAACTGTTGTTATTTTCCACATTGAGTCTGCAGGTCTGTGTCACAGTGACTCAGCAACATTTCAAGTGGTGTAGCAGCTCATAAAACAAAGATTTCAGCACTGTATATGTAGTCCTGTGTGTTTATTATGTCTTGTTCGAGCTAAATTGAGCAACTTCTGCGATATCGATCCGCTGTCATTTATCAAATGGCTGTCACGTTATAAGAGACACTTTATTAAGTGCGTCATTGAACCTCACAGGCGATTTCTGTTTAATTTTCTCTCAAAACAACCCAGTAGTGCCAGTTTATATGCAACTGTAATGATATTTTAGCTAACTGAAACCCTGCCTGAGTGTAAAAACCCTGAAAACTAGCAAACAGGAACATTTAACGGTAACGGTACAGTGTTGCTACAGCAACAGTGATACGTTTGTTTAAAACCGACAACAGCCTTACAGTTTTAACACTATTACATATTACGAAACCATTAATATTGTCTAAATGTCACAAAAATATTTAGTTAAAAACTCACGCTCATTTGCGTTATCCGGTACGTCTGACATCTTTGCACAAGTGTCCTCACGTTAAAGTCTTCCCCGCTAAAAGGTTCCGGGTACGCACAACTAGTGATGTTACAGCTGATACTGCAGTCCCGAGGCCTGTGTCGAGCAAAGCAGTGCCGTCTATTCAAGGGCTCTGGAGCAAAGGGGGCGTGTCCAAATGAAGCCCGTGTCGAAGCCCGTATCGTTTTTCAGGATATCACGTGACCAAAGACAAACGAGGCCCCGTTTCTCTGGAATCACGTGACTGCCTCGTTGTGTGATTCGAGTCGGGAAATACATGAAGTGTTTTGCGTGATCCGAGGTGATTATGAAGATCATTAATTGCAGAGGATTGAGTGACCCAGTC
>NW_026082087.1:0-1052 GCF_006386435.1 Epinephelus moara | reverse complement strand
CCCTCCATTGTGACATTAGAAAGTGTCACATTTTTGCTGCAGTTTGTGCTGAAAAGCAACTACGAATAAAGTTCTGTTTCCTAGCCCCTTATTTTACACCCAGATCATGCACCGTTTAACAAGCAAAAGTGGAGTTGGAAGGCCCTAAATGCACCTGTGCTATGCACTTTAGACCAGTGGTTCCCAACTGGTCCAGGGGGTCGGGTCCAGATTTCTCCTTAGTCATTAGTTCAAGGTCCACACAGTTTAATATATTCAGCATCATACTTGCGTCAAGCTACTTTGCTGTCTCTGTCAAGTAGCTGTCTGTTTTTCACTTACTCTATTACAGGAAACGGCACTTCAAAATAAAAACTATGTGCAAGAAATTCACTGTACCGGGGTGTCGGTGGCTTAGTGGGAAAAGCAGTTGCCCCATGTACAAGGCTGTTGCTGCAGCAGCCCGGGTTCGAATCCAGCCTGTGGCCCTTTGCTGCATGTCACACACCCTCCCCCCCCCACCCCCTTCACACTTACCTGTCCTATCCATTAAAGGCAAAATGCCCCAAAAAATATATCTTGAAAAAAAAAAAAATTCACTGTACTTTCAGAATGGACCCGCAACCCACTTTTGGACCATGACTCATCAGTTTGGCACTACTGCTTTAGCCCACATGCCATAAAATAGGTGCCTCATAGTAATCTAAGGCCCTGATCACACAGGATGCGTTTTAGCTGGAGGTGCTTTTTTGTAATCGACGCGCCTCACTTTTCTGCACTCTAAGTGCCTGGCATTTTGCTTTTGTATTCAGTACTCTGAACTCCTGGAGCTGAAAAAAATTAAACTCAGAGCAGAAAAACACCTCACGTCATCTCCACCTTTTCCCCATTGTCCAGTGGGATGATTTGAGAGCCTTTGAGCCTTCTGTGGTGGTCACAACAACAAGTTTACAGTTGGTAAACAATGGAGGAGAAACTGGTGGTAGCAGTTGCTGGATACCCAGAGCTATACGGCCTGACGATAGACAGCAGGTTGTCGAACTGCCCCTGACTCATCCTAAAATATGCCTGGA
>NW_026082086.1:0-3637 GCF_006386435.1 Epinephelus moara | reverse complement strand
GATTTAATCGTGTATTGGCAATCTAGAGCAATGACAATCCACAATATGAAATTTAGAGGCAATCACACAGCCCTACCTCCATCAATCCAAAAAACTTCTCCGCACTAGCAAACTTGTGCTTTGGGGTCTTCATGGACATATATATATATATATCCTTTATTTAACCATAAAAGCCTCATTGAGATTAAAAATCTCTTTTTCAAGACTGACCTGGCCAAGAGGGCAGCATACAACATTTTTACAAGTTACAATATGGACAAATAGACATATACAACTGTCATACCCAACAAATGAATAAAAATCACAATATACAATAAACATGAAACACAAGGTCCAGGAAAAGAACAAATATGATGTGAGTACATCTTTAAAATAAGCAACAGTCCCATTGACTAAAAGAGCTAATTTCACGATCCTTTAAAATCGACTTAAATTCCCCCACAGTGATCAGCTCTGCCAGTTTCAGATCCTTCTGAAGATTATTCCAAGATGAGGGAGCAGCATATTTTAGCTATAAAAGTCTTTGCAGATGTTTTAGGGCATAGAATGAACAGCGACACAGCAAGTGTTATAGCTAACATTAGTTAGGCTGTGGGTAAGTGTTAGCATTAGCAATCATTCTACAGTTGCTGCTGCAAAGCTAACATGCAGAAAGAACAAGACGTTTTCCCAGAGCCAGCATACCAGCTCAAGACAGCAACACCCACAGCTGACCAACGGGTATTAGTTTTGTTGAAAAGTTAAACTAATGTTACCCACTTGTATAGCAATAACGGAGCAACCTCTGCATCTGTCTTCATGCTTTTTAACTCTCTGAGGTTTCTCCACCGTTGGACAGACCCACCAAAAGTGGTTCTTCGTCCTAGCCATTTTCTTTCTCTGACATGCTCCTTTGTGTTTGTTTCTCAGCCATCTCTCCTTTTAATAATGCACTATGAATTTCTGCACCTCAACATGTGCTGCCAGATTTACTGCTCCTTTCACTCCAACTGCCTTTTTCTTTATTCCCGGCCTTTCCCCTGTCCTGTGCATGAGCACGGTGTGGTTGCGTGGCTCGGTCCAAGCCATTTTGGGGTCAGGGCTGTGTATGAACACTAGACTGTTTTTCAGCGCACATAGAACAGACAACTGGCAGGGCATGAAAGTACATTCTCTGAATTTGACATTAAGTGTTTTGGTTTAGAATCACAGACTCCACCTTCAACGAAAGTAAAACCGGAATATCATCAGTCAGTGATCACCTCAGATCTCTCACAGGGAAGACTAAAATTGGATGTAGTCATGAAGTCAGTTATGAACTTAAATTGCTCAATTGTAACAGCCACATTAAAGGTCATATGTATAGCTGTTTCATCAAAACACATTTAAAAAAAAAATACATCCATAGAACGTCTAGAAAGGTGTAGAATTAAAGTCTATATTTTCCTGAAAAAAATAATTACAGTAGAGAAATAATTGTTTTAGAAATTTTGACAGGCCCAAAATATGTCAATATTTTGATTTGGTTACGCTGCAGAGGTATGGCGTCGTCCCAGCGATATCCGTCGCAAATTCTAGCCGACCAACGGAGAAGCAAAACCAGAATCAACATCGGTTCAGCTTTTCATCGTTGGTGTCAGCTGAAGGCAGAAAAAGGGCTAAATAGCCACGCAGAGGTTGTTTGCTAACTAACGCAGCAGGGTTGTATAAAGATATATCTATTTTAGCAAGTTCTCCAGAAACAGTGTTTTTGGGACTGTGATTGTTCCGGTTTTAGAGTTGTCAAATAGTGTCGTAAAAAAGTAAATCTACTTAATATATCAAATATCTAGTACAGCCGAACCATCATGTTATTATTATTATTGGTGGGAAATTATAACAGAGGAATATATTTGCCGTTTTAATATCAAGAATACTTTCGTGTTTTTGTTGGACGTTGTTGAATCAGGGAATCCGTGTGTCCACCATGACAAAGGATCCTAATTGACTAATTACCTTAGCATTAGTGATGAGTAGAGCTAAAAATGCTTTACGGAGATTGTTACAGTGTGTTACAGGGCACACAAGAGAGGATTCATGATTTATTATTATTATTTTTTAATTACTATACCACAAAAGACTCTTCACTTGACATCGCTGTCTCCAGTGTCTGTCGTTTACGAACCTGGCAATCTGTAAAATTGAGGAGTGGAGTGAGAGCGGGAGAGTGTGAGTGCGACACCTACTGACCGGGAAGTATGAATCCTATATCTATCACCTTTAAAGGTAGGATCTGGAGGATTTTCAAACAAAACAAAATATAGACATATACAAATGAAATCCTGCTTAATCATCACCTATGGGCTTCTACTCATGTGTGGTGGTGACTCTGTTTGCAGAGCTCCTGCCCTTTAACTGTATTTTGATGTTTTTGTGAGCTCGCACCGCTTCTGGGCGGAGATTTCCCCATCCAGTGAGAGAGCGCAGGTGCCGTGCCCGAGCGTGTCTGAGCGTGCACCAACGCGAGCCTTGCCTGAACCTCTTCTGTGAAGCCTTCTTCCGTACCTCCGGGCTTCGTACACCCGGGAGAGTTGAGCCTGATAGGAGGGGCCAAATTTGAATGTGTGTTTACAAACAGCAACTGGAAAATCCTCCAGACCCTACCTTTAAGGTAATCAAAATCAGCCAACTACCACTTTAAAAGTGACAATCAAGAGTCATGTCTAAACAAGATGTAGAAAAACGTGTGTATGTTTGGGCCAGGTTGTAATAGTCTGTATACAGGTCTATCTGAAGAAAATGTTTGCAGCTGATTCAGAACACTGAAATTCAGACAAAAAAATGAAGCACGCTCCACTTTTCAGATCACTCCACTGAATATGTGTGTCTCAAAAATTGATTTTGACGGACGGATTTGTTTATTTTTCTGTGATCTGTTTCTGTTTTACAAACTTTCTTAACATTTAATGGTACAGATAAGAGTGAATACAAGACAAGAAACTGAGTGTAGTCATAGTCAACTTTTCCCCCCAAAAAAGAAAACTGACTGCGGGCATGTTAGGACTTTGTATGCATGTGCAAGATTTACGTCTTAAGGAATGACTAGATTATAGCCTCATTAACATTATTATAGTCTCATTTACATTATTATAGCCTTATTAACATTATTATAGCCTCCTTAACATCCAGACATCAGTAAGAATTACCTCAGACAAAGATTAACAAAACTATCAGGTTCTAGTTTCAGGCAGAAACGCAAAGAGTAGACATGTCTATTCAATATGTGAAATAATTAAGTTATACGGTCTTAAAAAATATCATCATCATCATTTATCATCTTCATAGAGAACATTCAGCATGTCGAGGAGAAGGCAACACACACATCACCTGCTTTGTCTGTTTTGCAGTGCTGGGAATGTAATACACAAAAGATCAAATGTCAAAGACAACTGAATTCCTGCACACACTGATACATCTATGACAAAAAATATTTGATGAAGACCTTTTTCTACAAGGAAAGCAAGACAAAACGTATACCTAGAAATATGTCTTCTTCTGAAGTGGATTTTGTTGCCTGAATTGTTTTAGGCAGTGCTTAATTTGTAAAATTAGAAGTAGGGGAACACTTTGGGCCTCTGAGAGAGCAGCACTTTTTTAAGCGGCACCCGAGCCGCCTCAC
>NW_026082085.1:0-1365 GCF_006386435.1 Epinephelus moara | reverse complement strand
TAAGACTGACATGCCAGTGTATTTTTTTTTTTTTATTTATCAGGGAAGTTTGAGTCAGAGCAGTGCTCTCATTTTCAGGTTTCCCTGTACTCTAAAACATCATCTCTTACAACAGTTTGCCCCTACAAAAACAACTACTTCCAGCAGTTCAATTAAATATAAGCTTACAATTAAACATCTAGTATTTCTTTCCACTGGGTCTCCATCACTGGACATGTGTAGTTCATATACTTTTATGAAATGACCTCATCAGTTTGCTGAATAATCAATAACCCCTTTTATAGCATCAAAACACTAGCTTGACCCAAATTGTAAATGGTGAAAGATTTTTATTTTTTAAACAAGATCAATAGTCTACAGCCGTGCTGGCAGCTCTGTGAGGCTGAGAGTACTCAGGCACAGTGATGCTTTAAGGTGAATCCTAACGTCAGCATACTAACAAGCTCACAGACCAACCCAGGCTGCCATCCGTAGAGGCCACTAGCATGGCTAAAAAGCAGCCAAACAAGCCTAAAATGTCATCCCTTTGGAGACAGATGACCTTTCCAATCCTCTTTTTTAAAGCAGAAGCATGTCTGATGTCATTACATCAACGTTTAGTTTTAAAGCACCAACTTTAACCCTCTGGGACAATACCTTTTTTCATTCTAAAGGCCAAAGTTAGGTCTGTGTGCTGATACAGAGACCTGGAAAACAGCAACTTTTAGACTAAAACTTTAAAAAGACATCTTCAGCTGATTGCTTTCCCTGTAAATAACAGAAAATATAACTGCAGGCTCCTAGCAATAATGACCTCCAGAGGGATGAATCCTAAGGGACTAAAATGTCATAAATAGAGCATTTCTATCCATCCATCCATTTTCAACCACTTGGACAAAGCCAGCATGCGGGGGCAACAGGTCAAGCAAAGCATTCCAGACGTCACTCTCCCCAGCAACGCTTTCCAGCTCCTCCTGCGGGACCCCGAGGCGTTCCCAGGCCAGATGAGATATGTAATTCCTTCAGCATGTTCTGGGTCTACCCCAGGGCCTCTCACCAGTGGGATGTGCCCCGAACACCTCCAATGAGAGACACCCAGAAGGCATCCTGATCAGTTGCCTGAACCACCTCAACTTACTCCTTTACGATGTGAAGGAGCAGTGGCTCTACTCCAAGCTGACTCTGGATACCCGAGCTCCTTACCCTATCTCTACGGCTGAGCCCAGCATCCCCACGGACAAAACTCATTTTGGTTGCTCGTATCCGTGACTTTCTTTCGGTCATCACCCATAGCCCATGACCATAGATGAGGGTTGGGACTTAGATGGACTCATAATTTTTTTTTTTTTTTTATATATATATACTTTATTAATCCCTGAGGGGAAA